>NC_136817.1:70725387-70811356 GCF_951394365.1 Tetrao urogallus
CGTGGGTCAGCCCCCTCCCCAGCTCCTGCCCCATCCTACCCAGGATGGGGGTCCGGGCTGAGGGACCCCCGGCACCCATCAGGACAGCGCTGTCCCCATATGGGGTCTGCATCCCCTGCACGATGGGGGCGTTGGGGGGGTTGGGGGGGTTGGGGACAGAAATAAAAGGACTTGCAGAAAGGCTGCGTGCGCTGTGGGGCCTGGGGGGGAAACCACGGGGGTGTGGGGAGAGTGTGCAGCTGTGAAAGTGTGTGTGTGTCTGTGTGTGTGCATGTGTGCGTGTGTGTGCAGACACAGGTGGCTGTGCACAGGGCTGCCCACACCTGGAACACCACCACAGCGACCCCACAGCTGTGGGGCACATGAGGGTGGTTCACAGACGGGAGCAGCATCCCCACCTCATGCCCATCCCCATCCCATCCCCATCCCCATCCCACCCCACCCCACCCCATCCTCATCCCATCCCATCCCACCCCATCCCATCCCATCCCATCCCATCCCATCCCATCCCATCCCCATCCCCATCCCCATCCCCATCCCATCCCATCCCATCCCCTCCCATCCCATCCCCATCCCAATCCCATCCCATCCCCTCCCACCCCATCCCCTCCCATCCTCATCCCCTCCCATCCCCTCCCATCCCCTCCCATCCCCTCCCACCCCATCCTCATCCCATCCCATCCCATCCCACCCCATCCCCTCCCATCCTCATCCCCTCCCATCCCCTCCCATCCCCTCCCATCCCCTCCCACCCCATCCTCATCCCATCCCATCCCATCCCACCCCATCCCCATCCCCATCCCCATCCCCATCCCATCCCATCCCATCCCCGTCCCCGTCCCTGTCCCCGTCCCCATCCCATCCCACCCCACCCCATCCCATCCCCTCCCACCCCATCCCACCCCATCCTCATCCCATCCCATCCCCTCCCATCCCCTCCCACTCCATCCCACCCCATCCCACCCCATCCTCATCCCATCCCATCCCATTCCATCCCATCCCACGCCATCCCCATCCCCATCCCTATCCCCACCCCCATCCCCATCCCCATCCCACCCCATCCCCATCCCCATCCCACCCCATCCCATCCATCCCATCCCACCCCATCCCATACCCATCCCATCCCCATCCCCATCCCACTCCATCCCCTGCCTACTCCCTGGGGTCCCACCCCCCCTCCATTTCTATGGGTGCCTCCCACCCTTGGGTCCTGGGCAATGTGTGAAGAAGGGACCCCCACCCAGGGCACAGCCCCATCTCTGCCCTCACAGCCTCTATGGCTGTGCTGCTGCTGCTCCCCCCGCCCTGCTGAACAGCAACGTTTAGATTAGAGGATAATGTGCTGGAAATAATTGCCTTAATCAAGAAAGGTTAATGAGGCGCCTGTGTGCGCAGCTCACGGCACGGCAGCAGCGGGCGCAGCACCCACAGGTGGCACTGGGGACGGTCTGGAGCCACCCTGTCCACAAAGGGGGACGAATGTGGGGCCACCCCGTCCCCATGGGCATCGGGGGGCATGGCGTGTCAGTGGATGTGGGATGTGGGCCATGGGACACAGTATGGGACATGGACACCACGAGGACCTGTGGGGTGTGGACAGCATGGGGTATGGGACAACGTGGGATATGGGACATCGTGGGTTATGGGACATCGTGGGTTATGGGACATCGTGGGTCATGGCCTAAAGGGACACGGCTGGACACCATGTCACCCTGGATGCTGGTGGGACAGACCCAGGGGACGTGGATGGGCACCATGGAACGTGCACAGCTGGAGCACAATGGCACATGTGGACACCATGGGGCAGGGGGCATTGATGGGACACAGGGACGTCAATGGGGTGTGGACACCGTGGGACATGGGGAACCAGGGGACATGGATGGACAGCATGGAATGGGCTCAGCCAGCATACAAAGGCACACATGGACACCATGGGACATGGGGCACCAATGGGACACGGACCAGGGGACACGGATGGGCACCATGGAACGTGCACAGCTGGAGCACAATGGCACACGTGGACACCAACGGGACACCAATGGGACACCAATGGGACAGGGGACACCGTGGGACATGGACTGAAAGGACACAGCTGGAGGCACACAGCTGGCTCACAGGGACAGCCCGGGACATGGGACTGCTGGACATGGGGCACCAGTGGGACACGGAGCCAGGGGACACGGATGGACACCACGGAACGCGCACAGCTGGGGCACGACGGCACACGTGGACACCATGGGATACGGGACACCAAGGGACACCACGGGACACCAGCGGCACAGGGGACACCAACGGCCCAAAGGGACACGCCGGACCCCCCGGAGCGCAGACAGAAGCACGGACACGCGCGCCCGGTGCCACGGCACTTTATTGGCGGAGCGGCAGCGCGGGGCCGCGGGTCGGGCGCGGCGTGGCGGCGGCGGCTCAGTAGCGGCGGCGGCTCAGTAGCGGCGGCGGCGGCTCCCGTAGCGGCGGCGCCGTCTCCCCACGGAGCGGGCGGAGCGCCGGGCGCTCCCGTAGCGGCGGCGTCGGGAGCTGCGGCGGCTGCCGGAGCGGCGGCGGCGGCGGCGGCGGCGGCGGGGGCTGCTGCTGCGGGTCCTGCTGCGCCGGTAGCGGGCCATGCCGGGCTGCGGTGGGGCGGCGCCGCGGCGGAGCCGAGCCGGGCGGGACCGGGAAGTGCCGCTCCGCGCCCCGCGCCGCTTTTATAGGCGCCCGCGGGCGCGGCCCTCTGTGACGGCCGGCCGAGTCACTGAGCAGAACGCGCCCGGTTCGGCTCATGTACGGCGGAATGGGGGGGGGGGGGAATGGTGGGGGGGGGGTCATGTATGGGGGTCCTGGCAGGGGCGGCGCCGTGGCGCGGAGCGGGGGGACCGCGTGGCACCGCGGCGACGGGGATGGCGCGGGGCAGCGGCGACGGCGCGATTACAAGGCGTCGAAAGGAGCCCGGCCCGCATCGTCGCTGTGCGAGCTCTCGATCGGCCCCTGATGCCCCGCCGCCCCCCACAGCCCCCCTATGGTTCAGGCCCGTGGCCATTGCTGGAGACGTGGGACGCGCTGAGGCTCGGGCTGCGCTCAGCACCGAGGCTGGCATTGGCACTCATTGGGCCGCAGGTGAAATTGACCCCATGGCACCAGGATTGGAACCTTCTCCCCAAATCCTTGGCGTTGCCCCAGGCGATTTTATTCATTTCCCTGGGCACGGGACCCTCCTCCCCCCCCTTATTACTGCAGGTGCCGCCGTCTGCATCCACAGCAGAGCCCTCTGGGGTTAGGAAGGAATGAAAAGGCTTCGGGCGATGCCGCAGCGATCCGGTGCGAACAACGGGAACTTCAGCGAAAGAAAGCACAAGTCCATTGGAAGGGGAAAGGCTGCTAAAGAAATGCGTGCGGCATTAAATGAGCGCTCGTTAGCACAGCGCAACGGGAATCCTAACTCAGCAAACGGCGCTCGGTGGCCTTCAGACCGTTCCCGGTGTGGATTTTCTCTTCGTTAAACACGGATCGTGCGATCGTGCGACCGGAGGGGGGGGGAAACGGGAGGGGGGCGGCAGGAGGAGCGTCCACCGGTGCGCTGCGCTTCTCTCCGTCGGCACACGGGGGTGCGCAGCGGCTGCTATGAGGGACGGGACTTCGCTGCTCCGCCGGGATCTCGGCCGGGTGGAAAATGGGAAATTCTGAGCGTTTCCAACACGGGGCGCAGGGCGGCACAGGGCGCACGGCACAGCGGGGTGGCACCTGGCACGGGGGGGTGGCTCACGGCACAGGGGTGGCACCGCACACCGAGTGACGGCACGGCGTGAGGGAGAACGCAGAAGACTTTTCGGAGAGCGGATCTCTGGTGGGAACGCTTTAATTCCCGATTGCAGAGGCGGGATCCGGCAAGCCGGAACGTACAACGTCACTGCTTCGTATCCCCGGCCCCCGATGTTAATTACTCCGCCCCGCTCCTCGTTAATTGAGGACTCCGGGTTCACGATCTGACACTTGCTGTGGTATTTACAGCCAGATTCCGTCTACCTTTAATCTTTAACACTTCGTAACCCGACCTCCTAATCTTGCCTGCCCCATCCATCTCCAGAATCTTGGCAGCGGAGCTTCCCGCTGTCTGCCTGCCCGTCCCAGCTGGTATTTGAGGGCAGACCAGCGGGGTTTTCCACTCGCAAAGGCACTTTTATCCCTCACAAGCGTAATTTTGCGGGGCGATGGCACAGGCCGACAAAACCACGGGGCTGTGGCACGGGGCGACGGCACAGCGGGGTCTGCGCGCACCCGCACTGCGTCCCTATCAGCACTGCGGGCTGGAATGCATGGGAATGAGAAGGGCTCGGCTTCCCATCTGCGCACTGACCCCGTGTCACACGCTGTCCCCATCTGTGTCACACAATGTTCCGGTGTGAGCTCTTGGAGGAGCTGTTGGAGAGGGAGCAGAGGAGCCACAGGGACGATCGGGGCTGCAGCATTGATCACAAAGGCAGGCTGAGGGAGCTGGGCTCGTTCAGCACGGAGAAGAGAAGCTGCGGGGTGACCTCAGTGCAGCCTGCAGTGCCTGAAGGGAGCCTGCAGCCAGGAGGGGAGGCAGCTCTGTGCAAGGGGAGATGGCAGCAGGACGAGGGGAAACGGCTGGGAGCTGAGGGAGGGCAGCTTGGGGTTGGGTGTCAGGGGAAGTTGTGTGCTGTGAGAGCGGGGAGGGGCTGGAACAGCTGCAGAGAGGCTGTGATGCCCCGTCCATCCCTGGAGGTGTTGGAGGTTGGATGGGGCCCTGGGCAGCCTGGGCTGCTGTGCAATGGGGAGGTTGGTGGCCCTGCGTGTGGCAGGGGGTTGGAGCTTCGTGATCCTTGAGGTCCCTTCCAACCCAGTTCTGCGGCTCTGTGCTGTCACACACGGTCCCCGTCCCACAAACACTCGCACGCCGCTCGGCCCCGCGGTTCTCCGGCACGGTCGGGCCGTGACGCACCCCCAGGTTCCCGCGGCGCTCGGTGCGGTTGCCGGGCGCTGACGGCACAAGGTCCCCGAGGCGCCGCGTTCCGTGCCCGCCGCCGCCGTCCCTCCGCGCCCCGCAGCGCCATGTGCCGCCGAGCCCCCCGCTCCCGCTTCCGCTCCCGCTCCCGTTCCCGGCCCCGCTCCCCGCCCCGGCGCCGTAAGGGCGAAACACGGCGCGGTCGCCGTCGCGGGCGAAGCCGTACGATGAGGCGGCGGAGAGGTGCGGGCGCGGCCCGGGGGTCGGGGGGGGGCGCCGAGCCGCGAGCCCCGGTCCGAGCGCGGCGCCCCGCTTCTTCTCTCCGTCTCTTCTCTCCGTAGGCGTCCGCGTCTCGACGGTGTATTACTACCGGAGGGGCCGCTGCGGCTGAGAGCTTTGAGCGCAACCCCGGGGACGCCGCGGCTCCGGTGCCATAAATGCCATCTTCACCGCACCGCCCAGCTCCCGTCCTTTCTCGCGCCGTCCGTTCCCCTCCGTTCCCCCCCGACCCCCGGTGCTGCCCGCACTGCTGCTCCCAGCCCCAAACGGGGGCACGCGGCCGCTGTCCCTCTGTGATACGTTGTGACAGCGTCCCTCTGCACGGGCACAGGGCACACGCACAGCGGGATGGCACGGGGATGACACGGGGATGGCACAGGATGGCACGGGGATGGCACAAGGATGGTACAGGGATGGTACAGGGATGGCACAGGGATGACACAGGATGGCACGGGGATGGCACAAGGATGGCACAGGGATGGCACAGGGATGGCACTGGGATGGCACGGGGATGGCACAGAGGTGGCACAGAGGCACAGGATGGCACAGGGATGGCACAGGGGTGGCACAAGGATGGTACAGAGGTGGCACAGAGGCACAGGATGGCACAGGGATGGCACAGGGGTGGCACAGGGATGGCACGGGGATGGCACGGGGATGGCACAGAGGCACAGGATGGCACAGGGATGGCACGGGGATGGCACAGGGGTGGCACAGGGATGGCATGGGGATGGTACAGAGATGGCACACAGGCACAGGATGATGTCACAGGGATGACACAGGGATGGCACAGGGATGACACAGGGTGGCACGGGGATGGCATAGGGATGGCACGGGGATGGTACAGGGATGGTACAGAGATGGCACAGAGGCACAGGATGATGGCACAGGGATGGCACAGGGGGATGGCACGTGGCACAAGCGGGTGGCACATGGCATAGGGGGCTGGCACAGGGGGCGACACGGGGATGGTACAGGGACAGCATGGGGGTGGCACCGGGATGGCACAGAAGCACAGGATATGTCACAGTGATGGCACAAGGGATGACACAGGATGGCACAGGATGGCACATGGATGGCACAAGGATGGTACAGGAATGGTAGAGAGGCACAGGATGATGTCACAGGGATGGCACAGGGATGGCACTGGGATGGCACGGGGATGGCACAGAGGTGGCACAGAGGCACAGGATGGCACAGGGATGGCACGGGGATGGCACAGAGGTGGCACAGAGGCACAGGATGGCACAGGGATGGCACTGGGATGGCACAGGGGTGGCACAAGGATGGTACAGAGGTGGCACAGAGGCACAGGATGGCACAGGGATGGCACAGGGGTGGCACAGGGATGGCACGGGGATGGCACGGGGATGGCACAGAGGCACAGGATGGCACAGGGATGGCACGGGGATGGCACAGGGGTGGCACAGGGATGGCACGGGGATGGTACAGAGATGGCACACAGGCACAGGATGATGTCACAGGGATGACACAGGGATGGCACAGGGATGACACAGGGTGGCACGGGGATGGCATAGGGATGGCACGGGGATGGTACAGGGATGGTACAGAGATGGCACAGAGGCACAGGATGATGGCACAGGGATGGCACAGGGGGATGGCACGTGGCACAAGCGGGTGGCACATGGCATAGGGGGCTGGCACAGGGGGCGACACGGGGATGGTACAGGGACAGCATGGGGGTGGCACCGGGATGGCACAGAAGCACAGGATATGTCACAGTGATGGCACAAGGGATGACACAGGATGGCACAGGATGGCACATGGATGGCACAAGGATGGTACAGGAATGGTAGAGAGGCACAGGATGATGTCACAGGGATGGCACAGGGATGGCACGGTGATGGCACGGGGATGGCACAAGGATGGCACAGGGATGGCACAAGGATGGCACAGGGATGGCACGGGGATGGCACAGAGGTGGCACAGAGGCACAGGATGGCACAGGGATGGTACGGGGATGGCACAGGGGTGGCACAGGGATGGTACAGGGATGGCACAGAGGCACAGGATGATGTCACAGGGATGGCACAGGGATGGCACGGGGATGGCACGGGGATGGCACAAGGATGGCACAGGGATGGCACAAGGATGGCACAGGGATGGCACGGGGATGGCACAGAGGTGGCACAGAGGCACAGGATGGCACAGGGATGGCACGGGGATGGTACAGGGGTGGCACGGGGATGGCACAGGGATGGCACAGGGGATGGCACAGGATGGCAGGGGGATGGCATAGGGATGGCACGGGGATGGTACAGGGATGATGCAGAGATGGCACAGAGGCACAGGATGATGTCACAGGGATGGCACGGGGATGGCACGGGGGGATGGCACCTGGCACAGGGTGATGTCACAGGGTTGATACAGGGACTGGCACGGGGATGGCACAGGGGCACAGAGGCACAGAGGCACAGGGATGGCACAGGGATGGCACAGAGGCACACGGATGGCATAGGAGTGGCACACGGATGGCACAGAGGCACACGGATGGCACAGCGATGGCACACGGATGGCACAGCGATGGCACACGGAGCGCACGGCGCACAGCACGCACACAGCGGAGGCGCAGCGCCAACGGCGCAGCCAGCTGCGGGGGGCGGGGCTTAATAGTGCTCGACCAATGAGAAGCTGGGACGTGGGTCACGTGTTTCGGACGGGCTATATAAGGGTGCGCGGCTCCGCCGAAGCCCACTTGCCCCGTCGGGGCGGTCAGGTTGGTGTCGGTTCGTGGCTGCCATGCGGGGCTACCGGAGCCCGGCGGACGGGAACCCTTGGGTGAGTCGCCTCTTCGTCCCACCGATCAGCGTCCTCCTCCTCACCGCCCCGGTGCTGTCGTGACCCCGGTAACCACGGAAGAGGAGCCGGTGTGGTCGGGGCTCTTTGTGCTGCACCCTGAGCTCGGCTCCGACATCGGTGCCATCCCTGTAAGAGGGACGTCAGTTGAAGGAGGATCTCGGGCGGTGCCATAAGTGTGTCCTGAATGTCCCCTCACCCGAAATGATCCCTGCTGATGGTTCTGTGTGCCTTCCCAGGGCCGTGCCCGTGGTGCTGGGGATGTGAGCGCCCCCCCTTAGCAGCAGCGAGCAGAGAGGCTTTGAGAAGGGAACGCAGCCCTTGGTGGGGGATCCTACCGGGTTAGCAGAACGGTTTGATCAGTTTTGGGGCCCCAGTGTTCGTTCCAGGGGTAAGGTGGGGTCTATTGGAATGTGCTGCTTAATGGGAAACAAAGAGGGAGTGGGAGAGAATGCATCCACCAGGACCTGGGGTTGTGCTGGCAGGTGAGATAGGACCACCGACAGCCCCAGATGGGGCAGAAATAATGGTGGAGGTGGGGGGCATATGAAGGACTTATGAGAAATAGCGATCCTGGGGCGGAGGGAGCAGTGCTCCGCTCTCAGAACCTTCCTGCATTTGAATGGGAAGATCCAGAAATGGCAAAAGCAGCCATAGGGGTGGGTGGCGTGGCCCCAAGGGTTTGCTGATCGCCTTTATTTGCTTGGAGGGATGCATCTGGATGGCTGCTGGGGTGAAGGTGAGGACAGGAGGGGGCTTTGGGTGGAAGGGAAACGTTGTTCATATCATCCGGGGTGAATGGGAGTGGTGTGAAGGTGCTGCAGCGATTGGGGGAGCAGAGGGGAAGGCAGAAGTGGGGGCTGCCCCATAAGTGGAGATCTGAGCCTTGGGAGCTGTGGGGTTTGGGTGTGCGTGGGAATGGAGCCTGCTGTAAGCAGGATGGAGCTGGGATGGATTGAGGGGAAGAATCTCGGGGGGGGGGGGGAACAGGAGAAGGAATGCAAGCAGCCACAGGTAAAGCGAGTGCTGTACCAGGACAGAAAGCACAGATTGGCTGCTGGGTAATTAATGGGTCTGCCCGTTAATAGAAGCTTTGTGGGCTGATGCTGTTAGACCAGCACAGGTATTTCTTTCCAGACCTCCTGCGAAGGAGAGCACTGAGCTGGCATTTTTGGATGCCATCTGAGGACAAAGAAATGGGGATGGCAGAACTGAGAGCCGGGGGTCCCCAGGGCCTCCGGGGGGCTGTAGGGTCTGTGATGGGAAAATTGGGCCTGGGGTAATACGCAGTGAGTTGGGGTCTGTGGGTGCAGGGGTGGGAACTGCCACAATTCGTGGTGATCTGAAGGAACCCTGGGGCCCAAAGGCTGACAGATGGGCTGGGGACAAATGGGCCCCAAATGTGGTTAAAGCTGGGGGTCGGGCACCTCCCAGCCATGAGGATGGGGGGTCCATCACCCCAATTCCAGCGTATTGGGAGCAGGGCCGTGTGGGGAAACACAGTGACCACCTGCATTCTGCTGGGTTTGGTTCATGGGGGAGCAGGCAGCGGAGTCCCCACGTCCCTCCTTGGGCTTTTTTTTGCTTGGAGGGATGCATCTGGATGGCTGCTGGGGTGGAGGCGAGGACAGGAGGGGCCTTTGGGTGGAAGGGAAACGTTGTTCACCTCATCCAGGGTGAACGGGGGGGGTGTTGGGCTGCGTGCTTTCACCTGCGTTTTGTCAGCATCCGTGACTGAGAAACTGCAGGAAGGGCAGCTGCTGCCAGCCGTGCGCCGCCGCGTTGCTCTGATGCTGGCGTGCGACCGGAGGCGGCGTTCGAAAATGGCTTCCATCGGCTGCACGTTGCACCAGAGAAAGGCTGGGCTGTGAGCCCCCAGAGGGGCCATCGCATGAATTCCCAGCTGTCAGGTAAAGCTGAGGTGCTGCCCAGTGCTGGTGTAGATGAGATTCCAGCATTCCTGGCTCCTACAGCACCGAAAGCCCCTCTGTGTGGGTTGGTGACCCACGCTCGGCCCACGGGTGGCATTAAAAGCCTTTGACACTGTCTCCCACAGCATTCTCCTGCAGAAGCTGGCAGCCCGAGGCTTGGATGGGTACACTCTTGGCTGGGTGAAGAGCTGGCTGGAGGGCCGGGCACAGAGAGTGGTGGTGAATGGAGTCAAATCCAGCTGGCGACCGGTGGTGAGCGGTGTTCCCCAGGGGTCGGTGCTGGGGCCTGTCCTCTTCAATATCTTTATAGATGACCTCGATGAGGGCATCGAGTGCACCCTCAGTACATTCGCAGATGGCACCAAATTGGCTGGAAGCGTGGATCTGCCTGGGGGTAGCGAGGCCCTACAGAGGGATCTGGACAGGCTGGAGAGCTGGGCTGAAGCCAATAGGATGAGTTTCAACAAGGCCAAATGCCGGGTCCTGCACTTCGGCTACAACAACCCCAGGCGACGCTGCAGGCTTGGGGCGGTGTGGCTGGAGGACTGCATAGAGGAAATGGACCTGGGGGTATTGATTGATGCTGGGCTGAACATGAGCCCACAGTGTGCCCAGGTGGCCAAGAAGGCCAATGGCAGCCTGGCTTGCATCAAAAACAGCGCTGCCAGCAGGAGCAGAGAGGTGATTGTTCCCCTATATTCAGCACTGGTGAGGCCGCACCTCGAGTGCTGCGTCCAGTTTTGGGCCCCTCACTGCAAGAAAGATATTGAGGCCCTGGAACGTGTTCAAAGGAGGGCAACAAAGCTGGTGAGGGGTCTGGAACACAGGGCTGATGAGGAGAGGCTGAAGGAGCTGGGAATGTTCAGCATGGAGAAGAGGAGCTCAGGGGAGACCTCATGGCTCTCTGTAACTTCCTGAAGGGAGGTTGTAGTGAGCTGGGGGTCGGCCTCTGCTCTCGTGTCATCAGTGATAGGAGCAGAGGGAATGGCTTCAAGCTACGGCAGGGGAGATTCAGGCTGGACATGAGGAAGTATTACTTTTCAGAAAGGGTGGTCAGGCACTGCAATGGATGCCCAGGGAGGTGGTGGAGTCACCGAGCCTGGGGGTGTTCAAGGAAAGGCTGGATGTTGTGCTGAGGGACATGGTTTAGTGGGAGCTGTTGGGAATAGGTGAACGGTTGGACTGGATGATCTCTTAGGTCTTTTCCAACCTTGGTGATTCTATGATTCTATGATTATGAGGGCCCAGCAGTGGCATTATGAGTGCTTTTGTGCCATAGAGAGCCCAGCAGTGGGTCGGCACAGGGAGTGTGGCTGGGTGCAGGGCAGAGCTCAGGTGTGAGCTCATCTCAGGGCAGCAGCCCTTGCACTCAGCAGGCAGTGCTGGAGCCCCGGCTGGAGTCGGATGGCTCGGATCATCCCATGGCTGCACCGCAGGACTGAAGAGATGGGTAGCAGCCAAAGCATGGGGGCTGCCCACCCGGCCACCCTGCGTTGTCCAGGCAGGGATGTGGTGCTGGCTCAAGGATGAGGCCCTGCTGGAAGCTGCAGCCCATCTCTCTGCAGGACCCCCTTCCACGGCAGCGATGGCAGATGGGTGATGTGGGTCGCCTTCCTTGATCTGAGGGGCAGGTAGGAGCTCTGTGTGTCAGCACAGCCTGTCCTGTGCCAAAGGCAAACCCAGCCAGCGCTGTGCAGGCGTTGCTGTGCTGCCAGCATCACTTGGGATCCTCAGCTCATCAGCAGTGACCACGGTGTGCAGCGTACGGCTGCAGACACCAGCACTGAGCGGTGGTTTCATGTGCTGTGCAGTCCAAGAGAGCTGGAGGAATGGAAAGGTACAACAGGCTTATTGCAAAGGGGGCATCACAGAAACCAGAGCCCCCTTTGGTGCCCGGTCCAGCAATGCAGCCCCAGGAACCAGGCTGAGGGGTGCAGAGCTGCAGGGGATGAGTCCTGGTGTGGGTGGAGGTGCCGACAGCCCCCTTTTACAGACCCAATGACCATCAGGAGGGCTGAGCTACTGCTCTCTGCGTTGCTTTCTGAGCTTAATCTCAATGAACGCCCTTCCAGGTGCACCCCTGTCCTGGTGTAGGGTGCTGGCGTTGCCTTCCAGGGCGGCACCGTGTGCTTCTGACTCCCGTTTCCCCCCCCCCCTCCGGTCGCACGATCGCACGATCCGTGTTTAACGAAGAGAAAATCCACACCGGGAACGGTCTGAAGGCCACCGAGCGCCGTTTGCTGAGTTAGGATTCCCGTTGCGCTGTGCTAACGAGCGCTCATTTAATGCCGCACGCATTTCTTTAGCAGCCTTTCCCTTTCCAATGGACTTGTGCTTTCTTTCGCTGAAGTTCCCGTTGTTCGCACCGGATCGCTGCGGCATCGCCCGAAGCCTTTTCACTCCTTCCTTACCCCAGAGGGCTCTGCTATGGATGCAGACGGCGGCACCTGCAGTAATAAGGGGGGGGAGGAGGAGGGTCCCGTGCCCAGGGAAATAAATAAAATCGCCTGGGGCAACGCCAAGGATTTGGGGAGAAGGTTCCAATCCTGGTGCCATGGGGTCAATTTCACCTGCGGCCCAATGAGTGCCAATGCCAGCCTCGGTGCTGAGCGCAGCCCGAGCCTCAGCGCGTCCCACGTCCCCAGCAGTGGCCACGGGCCTGAACCATAGGGGGGCTGTGGGGGGCGGCGGGGCATCAGGGGCCGATCGAGAGCTCGCACAGCGACGATGCGGGCCGGGCTCCTTTCGACGCCTTGTAATCGCGCCGTCGCCGCTGCCCCGCGCCATCCCCGTCGCCGCGGTGCCACGCGGTCCCCCCGCTCCGCGCCACGGCGCCGCCCCTGCCAGGACCCCCATACATGACCCCCCCCCCCTCGATTCCCCCCCCCCCCCATTCCGCCGTACATGAGCCGAACCGGGCGCGTTCTGCTCAGTGACTCGGCCGGCCGTCACAGAGGGCCGCGCCCGCGGGCGCCTATAAAAGCGGCGCGGGGCGCGGAGCGGCACTTCCCGGTCCCGCCCGGCTCGGCTCCGCCGCGGCGCCGCCCCACCGCAGCCCGGCATGGCCCGCTACCGGCGCAGCAGGACCCGCAGCAGCAGCCCCCGCCGCCGCCGCCGCCGCCGCCGCCGCTCCGGCAGCCGCCGCAGCTCCCGACGCCGCCGCTACGGGAGCGCCCGGCGCTCCGCCCGCTCCGTGGGGAGACGGCGCCGCCGCTACGGGAGCCGCCGCCGCCGCCGCCGCTACTGAGCCGCCGCCGCCACGCCGCGCCCGACCCGCGGCCCCGCGCTGCCGCTCCGCCAATAAAGTGCCGTGGCACCGGGCGCGCGTGTCCGTGCTTCTGTCTGCGCTCCGGGGGGTCCGGCGTGTCCCTTTGGGCCGTTGGTGTCCCCTGTGCCACTGGTGTCCCGTGGTGTCCCTTGGTGTCCCGTATCCCATGGTGTCCACGTGTGCCGTCGTGCCCCAGCTGTGCGCGTTCCGTGGTGTCCATCCGTGTCCCCTGGCTCCGTGTCCCACTGGTGCCCCATGTCCAGCAGTCCCATGTCCCGGGCTGTCCCTGTGAGCCAGCTGTGTGTGTCCCATGGTGTCCAGCTGTGTCCTTTCAGTCCATGTCCCACGGTGTCCCCTGTCCCATTGGTGTCCCATTGGTGTCCCATTGGTGTCCACGTGTGCCATTGTGCTCCAACTGTGCACATTCCATGGTGCCCATCCGTGTCCCCTGGTCCGTGTCCCATTGGTGCCCCATGTCCCATTGGTGTCCCATGTGTGCCTTTGTATGCTGGCTGAGCCCATTCCATGCTGTCCATCCATGTCCCCTGGTTCCCATGTCCCACGGTGTCCACACCCCATTGATGTCCCTGTGTCCCATCAATGCCCCCTGCCCCATGGTGTCCACATGTGCCATTGTGCTCCAGCTGTGCACATTCCATGGTGCCCATCCGTGTCCCCTGGTCTCCCATTGGTGTCCCATGTCCCATGGTGTCCATGTGTGCCTCTGTATGCTGGCTGAGCACAATTCTGTGCTGTCCATCCGTGTCCCCTTGGTCCGTGCCCCATGGTTCCCCATGTCCCACGGTGTCCACACCCCACTGATGTCCCTGTGTCACTGTGCACCATCCATGTGTGCCCCATGGTGTCCATCCATGTCCAATGGCTCCGTGTCCCATGCTGTCCACGTCCATCACTCTCACATCCCAGGCTGTTGCTGCACACCGGCTGCGTGCGTCCCATGGTGTCCAGCTGTGTCCCTTCAGCCCACGTCCCACGGTGCCCCAGGTCCCGCAGTGTCCTTGTCCCACAGTGCCTGTGTTCCATGGTGCCACCGTGCAGGTGTCCCACTGGTGGAAAAGCACCCACGGCATCCACCCGTGCCCTCTTCCACGTCCCCGTGGCGTCGGTGCCACCCGCCGTGTGTGTGCCACGCAGTGCCCCCACAGCGTGCGTCCCAGCGCCGTGTGCTGCCGCATCCAAACCCAGCAGCCGCTCACCACCCCAATGCCCACACGTGGAGTTTCCCCACATCCCAGCCCCGCTCCCCAGGGCTCCCCCTTCGGATCTCCCTTTCAGGACCCCAAAGGGCTGAGGGTCCCCGGGGCATTTGGGGCCGTGCCACGGATGAGGTTGGAGCAGCACCGGGGCGGCGCAGCTGAGGGTGGCGCGGCTGCAGGGGCAGAGCGGTTGCACCCACCCGCACCGTTCTGGGGCTGCTTCCTGCCCCGTGTCCCCGCCCATCCCTACGTCCCAGCCCGTCCCCACCCGTGGTCAGGACCCCTCTCCCGTCCCCATCCCTGTCCCGGGTGCCCGGGTTCGCAGGGGCGCGCAGCATGCCTCAGGGGCGGCCCTTCCCCACCCCGCAGCCACCAGCACGCAGCACAGACGGGCACGGATCTCTATTGCTCGGCGAGCGGCACTGCAGCCGCCCTCACATCCCGATGGGCTCCTCGAAGAGGAAGATGAGGGGCAGGAGCAGCAGCAGGTAGAAGAAGAAGACGTTGGCGTGGGACAGGTGATAGGCCAGGACGACGCACGCCAGCATCTCCAGCAGCACCTCGCTCGCGTGGTGCAGCTCCATGGTCCTCGTGGGTCCTGCGGGGATACGGGCCTGTAGGGCATCGCCCACAGCGCTGGTCGGGAGCTGCTCCTGGGGCTCCGACCCCCCCTCGGCACCACAGACCCGCTGGGGCCGGCACTCACCGCGCTCTGCTCCAATCAGGGCACCGGCACCAATCCCGTCCCCGGCCGCATCCCTTTCAGCTCAGCGCCCTGACGGGACAAAGCGGGGGCCGATGTCACAACGGGGCCGTGCGGGGCGAGCCGCTCCCTGGGAAGGGGCGGCCACGGAACCTGGATTTCTCGGGACCGGGGTCGCAGCGGGACCCCACGGCTGCGGTCACCTCATGTTAGGACGGCACTTGTGGGGACAGGGGAGGAGCCGCTCGGTCACCGCATAGGATCCTCCGTGGCACCGCCGGCGGTTTGGGCACGAGCCCCGCGGCCAGCAGGGGCTGCCGAAGTGTTTGCCTTGGCTGGCAGCCCTGAGCTCGGCTGTGGGCTCAGCTCCCAGCTGGGCAGTGCGGGCAGTGCGGGCAGCGGGGACAGCGAGGGCAGCGGGGACAGGAAGGGCAGCGGGGGCAGCGGGGGCAGCATGCCAGGACACAGGCACAGGGCACAGGGCACATGGCGCGTGGCTCCCGGCCATTCCCACACGGAGCTCACTTATGGGGCTCCCCACAGGCACCGGGGCTCCGCAGGGTCTCACCAGCCCCGTGGGAGCGGCAGACCCCCCCCAGGATCGCTGCCACCTGCGGGTCTGGGACGCGCCATCGGCTCCGACCCACAGCCAAGGTCGGGGCTCGGCCCCTCTCGGGGTCCCGGCGCCTTTAAGGGCCGAGGCTGGCAGCCGACGGCGGTGCGGATGCGGCCGCCTGACCGCGGTCCAGCAGCGTGTGGAAATCCATGAAATCCCTGCGAGCGCCGACAGGGGCGGAACGCGGCTCCGGAGCTGCGCTGCGTGCCGGGCGCTCGGCTCCGGGCGCGGGGCCCAACGGCCGTGCCAGGACGGAGCGGAGCGATGCCAGGGCCGCAGAAACCTCGAAAGTGCCTCCACGTGGGGCTGAGTCACCGCCCTGCCGGCCCTCCGCGCAGCCCGCGGGGCGGGCGCTGCCTCCGAGCGCAGCGAGCGCTTCCTGCCATCCGGCCCAGATGGACGCGAATAAAGCTGTGCTCCCGCGTGCAGATGTCTCGCTGTTGGGGGGGGGGGGGCACCCGGCGAGCCCGGCCGTGCCCGGCTTTCAGCTTGTGCTGAGGGGGGGGGGGGGGGGCAGCATCAAAGAGTGGGAGCAACACAGCCTAACCCATCCCAACACAGCCCAATAGACCCCAACCCATCCCAACACACCTCAACCCATCGCAACACAGCCCAACCCATCCCAACCCACCCCAACCCATCCCAATACATCCCAACCCATCCCAACACAGCCCAATAGACCCCAACCCACCCCAACCCATCCCAATACATCCCAACCCATCCCAAGCCACCCCAACCCATCCCAACCCATCCCAACCCACCCCAACCCATCCCAACACAGCCCAACCCATCCCAACCCATCCCAACACACCCCAACCCATCCCAACCCATCCCAACCCACCTCAACCCATCCCAACCCATCCCAACACACCTCAACCCATCCCAACACAGCCCAACCCACCCCAACACATCCCAACCCACCCCAACCCATCTCAACCCATCCCAACCCACCTCAACCCATCCCAGCCCATCCCAACCCATCCCAACCCATCCCAACACACCCCAACACACCCCAACACATCCCAACCCACCCCAACCCATCCCAACCCATCCCAACACACCTCAACCCATCCCAACCCACCCCAACACATCCCAACCCATCCCAACCCATCCCAACACACCTCAACCCATCCCAATACATCCCAACCCATCCCAACCCACCCCAACCCATCCCAACCCATCCCAACCCACCCCAACCCATCCCAACCCATCCCAACACACCCCAACAGATCCCAAATAATGTCTCTCCATGTCAATCCAGCCCATGCCAACCCATCCCCACCTGCACCAACCCTTTCCAGCCAACCCACCCACCCATGAGCATGGGGCTCTTGGCCACACACACGACCCCATTGCTGCTGGACACGGAGCTCCCACAGCTCTCACAGAACGGCCCGGGTTGGAAGGGACCTCAGGGATCACGGAGCTCCAACCCCCATCAATGCAGGGCCACCAACCTCCATATCTAAGGCTACACCAGGCTGCCCAGGGCCCCATCCAACCTCCAACACCTCCAGGGATGGACGGGGCATCACAGCCTCTCTGCAGCTGTTCCAGCCCCTCCCCGCTCTCACAGCACACAACTTCCCCTGACACCCAACCCCAAGCTGCCCTCCCTCGGCTCCCAGCCGTTTCCCCTCGTCCTGCTGCCATCTCCCCTTGCACAGAGCTGCCTCCCCTCCTGGCTGCAGGCTCCCTTCAGGCACTGCAGGCTGCACTTTGCTCACCCCACAGCTTCTCTTCTCTGTGCTGAACGAGCCCAGCTCCCTCAGCCTGGCTTTGTGATCAATGCTGCAGCCCTGATCATCCCTGTGGCTCCTCTGGTTCCTCTCCAGCAGCTCTCCTGGCCACCAAAGGGTGCTGTTGGCCACGAGGCCAGCATGAGCCCAGCCCTGCCTCCCCCCTCAGCCCAGCCCAGCTGCTGGAGGCTGTAACAGTCCTAATAAACCACAAGAGAAGGTCAGGCCCAGGAATGGCCTTTAGGGGTGGAAAATGAGGTCATGGGCAGATGGCAGCAGCGCAGCAGTGGCTCCTCAGAGGATCGTGCGTGGGGGCAGGACGGGGCTGGGGATGACAGGGCTTTTTTTTGGGGGGGGGGAGCTGGGTTGGGGCAAGGGAAAACAAACGGGGCTGCAGCGAGGCGTTGCAGCAACGCTCAGCTCCCCGCACGCACCGAGGGCTGGGGAAGGGTTGTGGGGAGCCCTGGGTATCCTCTCCCTCCCCCAGACCCACTTGAGGGCACAGGTAGGGGCAGTTTGTGTGCAGGCACCCACCTCGGCACCCGGCACGTGGGCTCTGCCCCACGTAGCGCCCAATTCCCCCAGGTTCCCCTCTGCCGTGGCTCTGGGCTCCCCTGGGCACCGTGGTGCCTGGTTCTCACACTGCGCCGTGGGTTTGTGCCACGGCACACGGGGGTGGCAGCAGGGGATGCAGCCACAGCACGGCACATCCACAGCCCCCTGGGTGGCCACCAATACGGGGGGCACAGCAATGCCCCCACGCTCCAGGGCACAACGTGGAGAGGGTCCCCCACGCGTCCCCCGGCACCCCTCGCTGCCAGGGCCGGGTCGGGGCGGCGGGCGCTCAGGCGGAGCCGGCTGTGGGGCTCGGCTCCACGCGCGGCCTCGTGGGTGCCCGGGTTCAGCCGGCAGCACCGGTGCGGCGTGGTGAGTGGCCCGTGCTCGGCCGTGGGGTCGGGGCGGGGGGGCTCGGGGTCTCCGGGTGCAGAGCTGGAACGATCACCCCGCAGCCGGGGGACGACGGGAGAGCGGCGGAGGAACGGCAAAGCACCGACGGCGTCGATCCGGAGCGGGAAGGGTTGGCGCGCAGAAATGCTGTGTAATCAGAAACAGTTGTGGAAGGGCGGAACGAAACCCCGTGGAGAAAAGGAGCGGGGATGTGGGGCGCAGCTGGGGACGGGGCGGCCGCAGGAACGGGCATCGCGCTGCCCCGGCAGCCGCACGGAGCGGCGGGGTCCCGGGGAGGGGGGCGGCGGGGGCTCCATCGGCTCCCCCAGCGCCGAACGGGCAGGGACGGGAGCAGAGCGCAGGAAAAGGGGTCCCGGGGCGGGGGTCCATCGATGCGCTCCCTGTTTCCCCCCGATCCCCGCATTCCCGCATCGCTGCCCCCCCTCGACCGCGCTCCGCCGAGCCTCCCTCGCCGCTCCGAGCCCCGCGCAGGGCCGAGTCCCGCAGAGCGCAGCGGGGTGGGGGGCGAGGAGGGGCGGAGGCGGGGACGGGGCGGGGGGGCCGCGAAGGGAGAGAGGGGAGGGCCGGGGCTGAGCGCTGAGCTGCGCTCCGTTCGTCCCGTCCCGTCCCGCCATGCCGCCCCCCCCCTTCGCTCTGCTGCTGCTCTTCGCCGCCGCCGCCGCCCCCCCGGCGCCCCCCGGCACCGCGCTCCGACCAGAGGCCGCGGAGATGGGAGGCCCCGGGGGCTCCGCTGCGAACACCCCGAGGGGCACGGCCCCCCCGACGGCCGCCGCCACGACCCCCCTTAGGGGCTCCGCTGCGACCACCCCGAGGGCTACGGCCCCCCCGAGGGGCACAGCCGCCCCGAAGGGCTCCGCTGCGACCACCCCGAGGGGCGCAGCCCCCACAAAGGGCACCGCCACGGCCCTCCCGAAGGGCACGGCGCCGACCCCCACGAAAAGAACGGAGCGGGGGGGGCCGAGCAGCGCAGCCCCCACCCGAGGGGGGCCAGGGCCCAAAGGTAGGGGGAGCTCCGGGGGTGGGGAGGGGGGAGGAAGAGTGGGAGTGCAAATGTGTGTGTGTGCGAGTGTGAGCACAGCTGGGTGTGCACAGCGTGTGCGGGGGGGGGGGGAGTTAATGTGTGTGTGCACGGTGTGTGAGTGTGAGCAGGTGTGCAGATGGGTGTGAGTGCAGAGTGTGTGTGTGTGTGTGTGTGCAGTGCCAAGGCTGCATTCCTCGGATGCTCTCTGTTCCATCCTGCTGCCAGGCTGGGTGTGTGCATACATGTGTGTGCATACGTGTGTGTGTGTGTGCACATGTGTGTGCGTGTGTGTGTGTGTGTGTGTGTGTGTGTGTGCACCAGGCTGCAGTGCTGCCCTGGTTGATGGTGCAGGGACGTCCCAGGGTGTCCCTGTGAGCTCCAGAGCCGTGTGTGTGTCCATGGGAGCCCATCTGTGCGTGTGCACCTGGGTGCTGGGTTACCCAGGGTTGTGCATTTGTGTGGTGGGCACTGCCCCTGCTGAGCCCCCCCCCCAGCCTGGACCCACCGTGGGGCCCTGAGAGCCTCCCGACCCCCCCATCCCCATCTGTGTGCCCGCAGCCCCCGTGCCCAGAAAGAAGAAGCTGGTGAGGGTCAAAGTGGTGCGGAAGAAAGTGCTGAAGAAGAGACCCAAAGCTCCAGCCAAGAGCCCTCCTGCCCCCCAGGAGCAGCGTATGTACACGGCATGGAGGGGCGGGGGGCTGCATGGGTGCACGTGTGTGTGTGCATGCACATGCGTGTGTGTGTGCACCTGTGTGTGTGCACAGCCCTGCACCACGCGCACCCCCCTGTGCTGTGCACACGTGCTGAGTGCAGACGCAGCCCCTGCAGCCGGGAAGCACAGGGGAGGGGGTGCGTGAGGCTGCAGGAGTACTGGGGGGAGTGGGGACCCCCAAGGGCACCACCGAAGTGATGCCATCCTGACCCCCCCCCCGTGTGGGAGGCATGGGTCTGCATGGTGAAGGGGTGCAGTGCTGCTGCTCCACCGCCACCCTGCATGGAAGGGATGAACGGACAGTGGGAAACGGGGTTTGCGCAGTGGGGATCACCGTGGGCTCACTGAGCGTGCCGTGCCCCTCTGCCCCCCAGCGTGCCCCCCTCTGGGGCTGGAGTCCCTGCGGGTTCAGGACTCCCAGCTGCGCTCCTCCAGCGACAAACGCTACGGGCTGGGAGCCCACCGAGGGCGGCTCAACATCCAGGTAGGGTGTGTGTGCATGGCGTGTGTTTGAGGTGTGTTTGAGGTGTGTTTGAGGTGTGCGTGGCGTGTGTGCGTGGCGTGTGTGCGTGGCGTGTGTGCGTGGCGTGTGTGCATGGCGTGTGTTTGAGGTGTGTTTGAGGTGTGTTTGAGGTGTGTTTGAGGTGTGCGTGGCGTGTGCGTGGCGTGTGCGTGGCGTGTGCGTGGCGTGTGCGTGGCGTGTGCAGTGTGTTTGAGGTGTGCATGGCGTGTGTGCGTGGCGTGTGTTTGAGGTGTGTTTGAGGTGTGTTTGAGGTGTGTTTGAGGTGTGTGCATGACGTGTGTTTGAGGTGTGTTTGAGGTGTGCATGGTGTGTGTTTGAGGCGTGTTTGAGGTGTGCATGGCGTGTGTGCATGGCGTGTGTGCATGGCGTGTGTGCATGGCGTGTGTGCATGGCGTGTGTGCATGGCGTGTGTTTGAGGTGTGTTTGAGGTGTGTTTGAGGTGTGTTTGAGGTGTGTGCATGGCGTGTGTTTGAGGTGTGTTTGAGGTGTGCATGGCGTGTATTTGAGGCGTGTTTGAGGCGTGCATGGCGTGTGTGCATGGCACACGTGCATCAGGTTTGTGCTGCACCCCTCCCTGCCGGGTTCGCTGTGCTCCGCACGGAGCAGGGAGCTCCACCGTGACCCCACGAGGGTCTCCAGGCCCAACCGGTCGCTGTGGAGCTGCCCCAGTCTGGACCCCGATCCCACCTGCGCCCTCCACCCGCAGTCGGGGCTCTACGACGGGGATTTCTTTGACGGCGGTTGGTGTGCGGGGCAGGAGGACGCGGGGCAGTGGCTGGAGGTGGACGCGCGACGCCTCACCAACTTCACCGGGGTCATCACGCAGGGGCTCAACTCCATCTGGACGTAAGGCACGGGATGGGGGGCTTTGGGGGGGGGGGTCTGGGCGCTGGCGACACCGTGCCCCCCCCCCCCCCGCAGGTACGACTGGGTGACCTCCTACAAGGTGCAGTTCAGCAACGACACGCACACGTGGCAGCCGTGTCGCAACGGCACCGAGGAGGCGGTAGGAGCCCCATCTTTACCCCGTCCCGCACGGCGGGGCTCGGCGGGTTAACGGCTGCACCGGGCTCTGCTGTTGCCTTTGGCCTCCCATCCCGCAGTGCATCCTGCAGCACTTCCCCTCCGTACAAAGGCTGCTTGTGCTGCTGCCCGCTGGGGGGGGGGCCGGGGGCGCGGGGGGACACGCGGAGCTGAGCGGGGCCTCGTGGCACTGTGTGCTGCGCCCAGAGGTGAACAGGGCAGCGTGGGGCCCAGGGAGGCGTGTGGGAGCCGTGCGGGTGGGTGGCTGCAGGTGGGTCCCTCCACAACCATGGGAGGAACAGAGGCTGACAGCGGGGTCGGGGTCCCTGGGTCACGGCTGAGCCAGGAGTCGGGATGAGGCCCCATTGCCGGGAGCGGTTTGGGGTCCCCGTGCTCATCCCTTGGGGGTCCTTGTGCTGCAGGGGGGCACGGAGCAGTGTGATACCCCAGCCCCACGGTTCTGCCCCACTCGGGTCCCTCCGTGCCGGGCTCAGCTCACTGCCACGTGTCCGCTCCTCATTAGGGGCTGGAACGAGGCCAGGGGAGGATGGGGCCACGCAGCGCAGAGCCCGTAACCCTTTGGTCCCCATTGGCGGCTCTGCCCCATCCCCACATCCCAGCACCCCCCGGTGCCGCGTTCACACAGGGTTTGGGATCCCCCCCAGGTGTTCCCAGCCAACAAAGACCCTGAGACGCCGGTGTTGAACGCGCTGCCGTGCCCGGCGGTGGCACGGTACATCCGCATCAACCCCCAGAGCTGGTTCGAGAACGGCACCGTGTGCCTGCGGGCCGAAGTGCTGGGCTGTGCCATGCCAGGTGGGAGCGGGCCTGGCGCACGGGGTGGGGGGCTGCTCCGGGTGTCCCTCACCCTGCCCTTGTCCTCGCCCCGCAGACCCCAACAACATCTACCAGTGGCCCAATGAACCTGCGCCCACCGACAAGCTGGATTTCCGGCACCACAACTACAAGGAGATGAGGAAGGTGAGTTGGGATCCATCCCCCCCCCAGCGTGGTCCCTGCAGGCCTGGCTGCCCCCAGAGCCCAGCGCGAGTGTTTTCCCCGCAGCTGATGAAGAGGGTGAACGAGGAGTGCCCCAACATCACCCGCATCTACAGCATCGGGAAGAGCTACCTGGGCCTCAAGATGTACGTCATGGAGATCTCCGACAACCCGGGGCGGCACGAAGTGGGTACGTCAAGTGGGGTGGGATGTGGGGCTGGTGGGGGGGGTCGGGACCCAGAGCCGATACGGGCCGTACCCACAGGCGAGCCCGAGTTCCGCTACGTGGCTGGGATGCACGGCAATGAGGTGCTGGGCCGGGAGCTGCTGCTCAACCTGATGGAATACCTGTGCCGCGAGTTCCGGCGCGGCAATCCCCGCGT
This sequence comes from Tetrao urogallus, assembly GCF_951394365.1. Taxonomy (NCBI): domain Eukaryota; kingdom Metazoa; phylum Chordata; class Aves; order Galliformes; family Phasianidae; genus Tetrao; species Tetrao urogallus. The sequence continues at coordinate 70,748,545 of NC_136817.1, forward strand.
GGTGCAGCTGGTCACCGGCACTCGCATCCACCTCCTGCCCTCCATGAACCCCGACGGCTACGAGACCGCCTACCGCCTGGTAGGGGCCCCAAACCCAAACCCCAGGCTCTCATCCCGCTGCCCACCGGCTGACCCCGCGCGCCCCATAGGGCTCGGAGCTGTCGGGTTGGGCCATGGGCCGCTGGACCTATGAGGGCATCGACCTCAACCACAACTTCGCCGACCTCAACACGGCGCTGTGGGACGCTGAGGACAACGACCTGGTGCCCCACCAGTTCCCCAACCACTACATCCCCATCCCTGAGTACTACACCTTCGCCAACGCCACGGTGAGGGCACGGCGCTGTGGGGCGCGGGGATGCTGTGAGGGTCCTGGGGGTGTCCCCACGATGCGGTGTCACCACTGGAGTCCCCTGGGGCACAGGGGTGAGTTGAGGGTCCCAGCTGTGCCCCCACGATGCAGCGTTAGCACAGGTGGCCCCTGGAGCACAGGGTTGGGTTGGGGGTCCCAGCTGTGCCCCAATGATGTGGCATCACACAGGTGACCCCTGGGGTACAGGGCTGGGTTGGGGGTCCCAGCTGTGCCCCCATGATGCAGCATCACACAGGTGACCCCTGGGGGCACAGGGCTGAAGTGGGGGGGTCTCAGCTGTGACTCGATGACACGGTGTCACCATAGGTGACCCCTGGGGCACAGGGCTGGATTGGGGGTCCCAGCAGTGCCTCTGTGATGCAGTGTCACCACAATCAGCTCCCGCGGGCATAGGACTGGGTTGGGGGTCCCAGCTGTGCCCCAATGATGCGGCGTCACACAGGTGACCCCTGGGGGCACAGGGCTGAAGTGGGGGGGTCTCAGCTGTGCCCCCACAATGCAGCGTTACTGCAAGTGGCTCCTGGGGCACAGGGCTGGGTTGGGAGTCCCAGCTGTGCCCCCACGATGCAGCATCACACAGGTGACCCCTGGGGGCACAGGGCTGAGGTGGGGGGGTCTCAGCTGTGACTCGATGACACGGTGTCACCATAGGTAACCCCTGGGGCATAGGACTGGGTTGGGGGTCCCAGCTGTGCCCCAATGATGTGGCATCACACAGGTGACCCCTGGGGCACAGGGCTGAGGTGGGGGGGTCTCAGCTGTGACTCGATGACACAGTGTCACCATAGGTGACCCCCGGAGCACAGGGCTGGTCTGGGGGTCCCAGCTGTGCCCCCATGATGCAGCGTTACTGCAAGTGGCTCCTGGGGCACAGGGCTGGATTGGGGGTCCCAGCAGTGCCTCTATGATGCAGTGTCACCACAAGCAGCTCCCGGGGGCACAGGGCTGGGTTGGGGGTCCCAGCTGTGCCCCCACGATGCAGCATCACACAGGTGACTCCTGGGGGCACAGGGCTGAAGTGGGGGGGTCTCAGCTGTGACTCGATGACACAGTGTCACCATAGGTGACCCCCGGGGCACAGGGCTGGGCTGGGGGTCCCAGCTGTGCCCCTACGATGCGGTGTCACTACAGGTGGCCCCAGAGACGCGGGCGGTGATCGACTGGATGCAGCGCTACCCCTTTGTGCTGAGCGCCAACCTGCATGGCGGGGAGCTGGTGGTCACCTACCCCTTTGACATGACCCGCACCTACTGGAAGGCTCAGGAATTGACCCCCACGGCGGATGACGGCGTGTTCCGCTGGTTGGCCACCGTCTACGCCACCTCCAACCTGGCCATGGCCAGCGAGGAGCGCCGCCTCTGCCACTACGACGACTTCATGCGTTCCGGCAACATCATCAACGGGGCCAACTGGCACACAGTGCCCGGCAGTGAGTGTGAGGCCGGGGGGGTCCCGCAGCCCCCCTGCCCCCCCTGATGCACCGCCGCCCTCCCTTAGGTATGAATGACTTCAGCTACCTGCACACCAACTGCTTTGAGATCACGGTGGAGCTCTCGTGCGACAAATTCCCCCATGTCTCCGAGCTGCCGACCGAGTGGGAGAACAACCGCGAGTCGCTGCTGCTCTACATGGAGCAGGTGGGGGCTGCAGGGGATGGCCGGGGGTCCCCTGGTATCCCCTGGGCTTTGCAGCACCTTCCCTGCTCCCTGCTTGGGGCTGGGGCAGCAGGAGGTGTGTGTGCTCAGAGGGTTGCTGTGTGCCATGGGGCCGTGCCGTGGTGCCAGGCCATGCTCCAGGGCTTGCATTGGGTCCAAACAGCCCTGGTGCAGCTGAGGGTGCCCCACATGGGTGCCGTGCAGTGTGAGGTGCCCCCCCGACCCCTGGCCCTCTGGTTCCTAGGTGCACCGTGGCATTAAGGGGGTGGTTCGGGATGAAGAGACGGGGGAGGGCATCGCCAACGCCATCATCTCTGTGGATGGCATCAACCACGATGTGCGGACAGGTACAGCGGGACGGAGATGGGGAGGAGGGCAGGGACAGGGACGGGGTGGGGATGGGGTGAGGCGGGATGCGATAAATGGGATAGGTGGGATCAAGGGAGTAGGGACGGAGGGGATGGGGTAAATGGGATGGAGATGGAGATGGGACGTCACCAGCGGGGCCCTGCCCTCCCCTCACAGCTGTGGATGGGGATTACTGGCGGCTGCTGAACCCCGGCGAGTACGAGGTGACGGCGCGGGCCGAGGGCTACGAGGCGGCCACACGGCCGTGCCGCGTCTCCTTCGAGAACGTTCCCACGCCCTGCAGCTTCCGCCTGGCGCGGCGGCGTTTGCGGGGCCGGGGCCCGCCGGACCTCCAGCTGCGGCTGCACCGCCACCGCCTGCGCCGCCTGCGCGCCCAGCGCCGCGCGCCCTGAGCCGCCCGCAGCGGGTATCGAACCCGCGGCCCCGCGCTCCCTCGGGCCCCGCCCCTCCGCGCGACACGCCTCCCATTGGCCCCGCCCTCTCCCTGACGGCCAACGGCGGCTCCGACTGCGCGGGCCCCGCCCCTCCCCCTGCCCTCCCATTCATACCCCGCTCACGTGACCCGCGTGCCCGCCTCCCTCGCTCCCCCGCTCGGCGCCCGTTGGCTGTTGGCGGAGGAGGGGCGGGACCGCAGGCAGAGCGGCGGCCAATGGGAAGCGGGCGCCGCAGCGCCGGGCTGGCGATGGTGGAGGGCGGAGGGCGCGGCGAGGCGGTGAGCGGGGGGGGATCGGGGGCACGCAGGGGCGTGGGGTCCGCACGTGGGTGGGAGGGCGGGGGGGGGGGGGCAGGGCTCGGTGGTGCCCAGGGCCGGACCGTGGGCGCCGGGAGGTGTGGGGGGCACTGAGGGGTCGGGGCTCCTCAGGGCGAGGGGGTTGCGTGGAGCGTGGGGGGCGGTTGGGGTGAGTGGGGCACAGGGGGCTCCATAGGGGCACGGTGGGGGCTCTGCGGGGTTGTGGGGCTCCGTGGGGCACAGGGGGCTCCATGGGGTGTGAGGGTTTAATAGGGCATGGGGGCTCCAGAGGGGGAGTGGAGAGGCTCCGGAGTGTTGGGGGTTCCATAAGGTGAGGGGTTCCGTAGGTCGTGGGGGCTTTCTGGGTGTGTAGGGGGCATGAGGGGCTCTATGGGGCACGGGGGCTGTATGGGTCATGGGGGCTCTGTGGGGCACGAGGGTCTCCATGGGACACGGGGGCTCCTTGGGCCGGGCAGTGCTGGCACTCCTCCCAGCCCACAGTAAGCCGTGCCCTCGCCCCACGGTCACTCAGCATCCGCCCTGCCGCACACCACGGGCCGGGGGAACGGGGGGGGGGGGGGGTCTGACGTCTCCCGCCGCAGGGCAGCGCAGCATGGCGGGGTTCCGGATCCGGCCGTACCGCGACGAGGACTACGAGGCGGCGCGGGAGGTTTTCGCCACCGCCATGAGCGAATACGCGCCGGCGCTGTGCCTGCACGTCCTGCGGCAGCCCTGGGTGCTGCTGGTGCTGGGCTGCGTCTTCTGCCTGCTGCTGGCCAGCGCCCGCTCCCTGCTGCTGCCCGTGCTGGCGCTGACGCTGCTGCTGGCGCTGGGCCGCCAGGCTTTGGGCCGCGCGTGGCGCGCCTACATCGAGCGCTGCCTGGCGGCCGACCTGAGCGACATCCGCGGCGCCTACATGGACGAACCCGGCGCCCGCTTCTGGGTGGCGGAGGCGGACGGCCGCGTGGTGGGCACGGTGGGCGTCCGGCCGGCCGGGGAGGCCGGGCTGCTGGCGCTGAAGCGGATGGCGGTGCGCAAGGATCACCGCGGCCGGGGCGTCGCGACGGCGCTGGGACGCGCGGCGTTGGGCTTCGCGCGGCAACAGCGCGGCTGCAGGGCCGTGGTGCTCAACACCATCATGCTGCAGCACGAGGCGAGAGCCCTCTACGAACGCCTGGGGTTCCGCCGGCAGAGCCGCTACGTCCTGCCCACCGCCTACGGCCGCCTGGCCAACTGCACCGTCACCACCTACCGCTACGAGCTGCCCTGAGCGGCGCCGGTGGTGCTTCGCGGGGATGCGGGGACGGCCGTGCCGTGCGGCTGACGCTGCCCCGCGGGGGCCTTCATCCCGCGAGGCTGAGCCGTGCTGGTGACGCCCCTGGGGATGCGGGGATCCCTGTGCCGTGAGGATGTGCGGTGTGAACGGAGCCCGGCGGGGATCCCCGTCCCGTTTGGCTGAGCCGTACGAACTTCCCACGGGATCCTCAAGCCGTGTGGACGGTGCCCCGTGATCCCCATAGCGCACGGCTGAGTCATGCTGGCTGGCAATGCCCCGTGGGGGCGCGGGGACCCTCGTGGTGCCAGGCTGGGGACGTGCCCGCTTCCCCACCCTCAGCCCCGCTGCTCCTCAGCCCCGGGGGGCCCCAGCCTCCCTGGGGGACCACGACACCACCACGCCCCCCAGCTGAGCTGGGACCCAAACAGGGACCCCCGGCCGTGTCCCCTCGACGTGCGGATTCGCGCCTGCCCCCCTTGACGCTGCAGTAATTAAAGAGCATCGGAGCGCTGCCCGCTGGATCACAGTGTGTGCCTACCCCCCCACCCCCCCACACACGACTCCCACCCCCAGCTCCACTGGGCAGTGACGGCCTTTGCTCGTCGGTTTAAAGGTGCTGAGCCCTGTTACGCACGGCGGCCCCGCAGCGCAGCACTCCCGCAGCAGTGGGCAAAGCCTCCGGGGGGCGGACGTGGGGCTGGGGGCTCGCAGCTCCCCGTGGGCTGAATTCCCCCCGCCGCCGAGCATCGCTCGCCGCTGCCCGGCCCTGCGCACCGGTAAGGGAAGCGGAGGGGTGCGGGATCCGGCGGCGGAGCGGCTGCTGGAGGGGGGAAGGGAAAGGAGAGCGGGGGGGCGGTGCGGGACGGCGCTCGGGCTGCGCGGAGCCACGCACACGCCGTGCGGGGCGCACCGGGGGGCGGCGGAGCTGAGGGAAGCCCGGGTCCGTCTGCGGGGTCTCCGGTAGGGCAGCGCTGGGCCCCGGCGGAACCCCGGGGCTGCGGCATCCCCGGGCTCGGCCCCGTCCGCGGCTCCCGACCTCGGCACGGGCTCTGAATGCCCGGCGCTGAAGCGGCTCGGCCCCCCCGCGAGCGCAGGCACAAAGCCCAGCAGTTCCTCGTTGCTTGCAGCGCTTGCTGCCTCTCCCGTGCCCCTTTGCCCCCGTTGCAATCCTTCGGTGCCCGCTTTCCTCCCCGTGCCCCTTTGCCCCCGCCGTCACCGCCGGCTCCTGTCTGGGCAGCGCTGCTTCCCCCCTCGTCCCACCCTGCAGCCCTCAGGGCTTTGGGCACCCCGGGCCCTGCTGCCCCCTCCCGTCTCTGTTCTCCAGCCTCATCTGCTTCTATGTCATCCAGTACCGCCTCGAGCTGCCCGGCCGCCCATAGGGCCTTCCCTGTTCCTGTAGCGCTGAGAAATAAACAGAGACCGTGGGAAGGGTGTGATGAGCGTGCTGTGGATGTGCACAGAATCAATCACAGAATGGCCAGGGCTGGAAGGGACCTCAAGGATCACGAAGCTCCAACCCCCTGCCACATGCAGGGCCACCAACCTCCACGTTTAACGCTAAACCAGGCTATCCATCCAACCTGGCCTCGAACACCTCCAAGGATGGGGCATCACAGCCTCTCTAGCAGCTGTTCCAGCCCCTCACCGCTCTCTGGGTAAAGAATTTCCCCCTGATGTCTGACCTCAATCTCCCCTCCCTCAACTTCAAGCCATTTCCCCTCATTCTACACATATCAACCCTTTCACAGAGTTGATTCCCCTCCCGTCTGCAGGCTCCCTTTAGGTACTGAAAGGCTGCACTGAGGTCACCCTACAGCTTCTCTTCTCCATGCTGAACAAGCCCAGCTCCCTCAGCCTGTCCTCATAGTGGAGCTGCTCCAGTCCCCTGCTCATCTTTGTGCCCTCCTCTGGCCCCTCTCCCTGTCTTTTTTGTACTGCGGGCTCCACACTTGGACGCAGTGCTGCAGATGGGGCCTCCCAAGAGCAGAGCAGGGGGGGACGATCACCTCCCTGTCCCTGCTGGCCGCCCCTCTGCTGATGGAGCCCAGGATCCCATTCGCTCTCTGAGCCACAAGAGCACACTGCTGGCTCATATGAAGCTTTTCATCTATCAGGACCCCCAGGTCCTTCTCCACAGGGCTGCTCTCAAGCACGGCTCCTTCCAGTCTGTATGGATGCCTGGGATTCCTCCGGCCCAAGTGCCAAACTCTGCACTTTGCCGTGTTGAACCTCACCAGGTTCACCTGGTTCCGCCTTTCCAGCCTCTCCAGGTCCCTCTGCATGGCATCCCTTCCTTCAACCGTGTCGACCGCACCGCTCAGCTGGGTGTCATCAGCAAATTGCTCAGGGTGCACTCAGTTCCTACATCGCTGTCATTGATAAAGATGTTGAAGAGCACCGCTCCCAACACAGAGCCCTGGGGGACGCCGCTCGTTACCGGCCTCCACCTGGACACAGAGCCATTGCTGAGCACCCTCTGTCTGCGGCCTTTCAACCAGTTTCTTATCCATCCAGTGGCCCACCCATCAAATCCACATCCCTCCAATTTGGAGATGAGGATGTGGTGGGGGACGTGTGTCGTGGCTGTGCCCATGTGTGGCTTCGTGCCTCCATGTGGCTCATGCCCACGCCGTGAGCTCAGCCCAGCACGGCTCCTCCGTAGCCCGGAATGGGGTCACCGCACTGCAGCCACACACTGTTGGTGCTGGGGGGCTTTTGGGAACCTGCCGGACCTCTTGCTGTGCCCCCACCAGCACTGCTGTGCTGTGTCAGCGCAGTGTGGGCAGGGGAAGGCGGATGGTGTGCGGGGCAGGAGGACGTGGGGCAGTGGCTGGAGGTGGATGAACCTCACCGACATCCTCGGGGTCATCAGGCAGGGGCTGCGCCCCATCTGGATGCAGGGCAGTGGGTGCGGAGGCTAGAGGGAGTCAGGCAGGTTTGCAAATGGCACCGTTTGCCTGCAGGACGAGATGCTGGGCTGTGACCCACGGGTTCCTCATCCCATGTGGCTGAGCTGTGTGCACGGTGCCCCACGGGGATCCTTTGGATGAGCCGTGCTGGTGAACCCCTATGGAGACACGGGGACCCCTGTGCCATGAGGCTGAGCTGTGTGGACCGAGACCCACGGGGATCCTCATCCCATGTGGGTGAGCCATACGGACGTCCCATGGCACCCTCGTCCCATGTAGCTGAGCCATGTGGGCGATGCCCCAGGAGGACCCTCATACCACAAGGCTGAGCCTCACTGGTGACACCCTATGGGGACACGGGGACCCTTGTGCTGCGTGGTGCCAGGCTGGGGACGTGCCCCCCACCCTCAGCCCCAGCCCTGCTGCTTCTCAGCCCCAGGGGGGGCTCAGCCTCCCTGGGAAGCCTCAAAAACCCAACACCCCCCAGCTGAGCTGGGACCCACACAGGGACCCGGGCCGTGTCCCCTCGCTGAGCTGGGGTCGGATTCGTGCCTGATCCCCTGAACGCTGCGATAATCAAAGAACATCGGAGCGCTGCCCGCGGGGTCACTGTCTGCTTACCCACCTCCCCACCCCGCCTTCCCCGCTGCTCCTTCGGCAGTGACGGCCTTTGCTCGTCGGTTTAAAGGTGCTGAGCCCTGTTACGCACGGCGAACCCGCAGCGCAGCACTCCCGCAGCTGGGCAAAGCCTCCGGGGGGCGGACGTGGGGCTGGGGGGTCGCAGCTCCCCGTGGGCCGAACTCCCCCCGCCGCCCGAGCATCGCTCGCCGCGCTGCGCTCGACCCCGGTCCCCGCGGGGGCGCTGCGGGATCCCGGCTGCTCGCGGGGCTGCGGGCCCGGCTCGGTGCTGCGGGACCGCCGCTGCCCGTCCGCCGCTGCCCGGCCCTGCGCACCGGTAAGGACCGCGCCGCCGCTCCCGGCAAGAAGGGTGCGGGACGGAGCGTGCGGGATCCGGCGGCGGAGCGGCTGCTGGAGGGGGGAAGGGAAAGGAGAGCGGGGGGGCGGTGCGGGACGGCGCTCGGGCTGCGCGGAGCCACGCACACGCCGTGCGGGGCGCACCGGGGGGCGGCGGAGCTGAGGGAAGCCCGGGTCCGTCTGCGGGGTCTCCGGTAGGGCAGCGCTGGGCCCCGGCGGGACCCCGGGGCTGCGGCATCCCCGGGCTCGGCCCCGTCCGCGGCTCCCGACCTCGGCACGGGCTCTGAATGCCCGGCGCTGAAGCGGCTCGGCCCCCCCGCGAGCGCAGGCACAAAGCCCAGCAGTTCCTCGTTGCTTGCAGCGCTTGCTGCCTCTCCCGTGCCCCTTTGCCCCCGTTGCAATCCTTCGGTGCCCGCTTCCCTCCCCGTGCCCCTTTGCCCCCGCCGTCACCGCCGGCTCCTGTCTGGGCAGCGCTGCTTCCCCCCTCGTCCCACCCTGCAGCCCTCAGGGCTTTGGGCACCCCGGGCCCTGCTGCCTCCTCCTGTGTCCCGACCAGGGGATGGCAGGGGGAGCTTCTCCAGAGCCCCCCCGGGAAGGGAGACCTGCAGCCCCCTGCCCGCTGCTCCTCCTTCCTGCCCAGGGACCCCCTGGCACAGCTGCAGCTCCAGCCCTGAGCTCGGGCTGCTTGGGGTGAGGCACAGATTGCTCAGAGAGGTGTTGGGTGCCCCATCCCTGGTGGCATTCAGGTCAGGCTGGTGTGGCTCTGAGCGCCTGATGGAGCTGCGGGTGGCCGTGTTCTTTGGGAGGGGGTTGAGCCATCCTTTGGCTTCTATGAAGGTCCCTTCCAGCTCAAACCACAATGCGACTCTACGAAGGTTCCCTCCAACCCCAACCATTCTCTGCTTCTGACCTGCAGGCCCCAGTGCCCATGGCTCCGTACCGCATCCGGCTGTACCGCGACGAGGACTACGCTGCCGTGCGCTCCCTGTTTGCCCATGGCATCATCGAGCACGCCCCGGCCATCTACAGGCATATGCTGCGCTCCACGCGGGTGCAGCTGGGGCTGCTGGCCCTGTTCACGGCCGTGCGTGCCGCAGCTGGCAGCTGGCTGCTGGCACTGGCAGCCGTGGCGCTGGTGCTGGCGGCCACCTGGCCCGTGATGCGCTCCTTCAGCACGTCCTACGTTCAGGAGGCGCTGATCACTGATCTGTGCGACATCGACAGCAGCTACATGCGGGCGCCCGACTCCTGCTTCTGGGTGGTGGAGGCCGACGGGGCGGTGGTGGGAATGGTGGCTGTGGCCCCGCCGCAAGACCCGGCTCAGCGCGGGGAGGCCCTAGAGCTGAAGCGGATGTCGGTCAGCAAGGAGCACCGCGGCCACGGCATCTCCAAGGCGCTGTGCGGGGAGGTGCTGCGCTTCGCCCAGGCGCGGGGCTACAGAGCTGTGATGCTGTACACCTCCATAGTGCAGGTGGTGGCCCAGCGGCTGTACGAGAAGCAGGGCTTCAGGAAGGTGGGTGCCAGCAGTCCCTCGCTGCTTGCCAGCCTGGTCTCCTTCCAGGTCTTTCAGTACCGCCTCGAGCTGCCCGGCCGCCCATAGGGCCTTCCATGTTCTTGTAGCACTGAGAAATAAAGAGAGACTGTGGGAAGGGTGTGATGAGCGTGTTGTGGATGCCATGTGGCCGTTCCTGTGTGCAGCGCCGTGCCTCCACGTGGCCCCTCACCGTGAGCTCGGCCCAGCATGGCGCTGTGCTGCTCTGTGCATCCCCAGGGCCTGCCCAGTCCAGCATGGCATCACTGCCCCATGGCTGCCCACAGTCGATGCTTTTGGGGTCTGCTGGGCCTCACACTGTGCCCCCACCAGCAGCGCTGTGCCGTGTCAGTGTGGAGCTGCAGGGCAGGGCCTGTGGGTGGCAGGAACACTGCTGTCTCAGAACATAGGAACAGATTCCCACTGAGCTCCGTGCACAGGGGTGTGAGTGGGGACGGGGGGTGTGAGCTGGTGGTTGGGTGAGACCGTCAGCAGGACACGGGCTGGGGACAGGAGGGGACGGAGCCTGCGCTGGGATGGCGGCGGCGGCGGCCTTACTCAAGATGGCGGCGTTTCCCCTTCCCTCTGTTCCTGCCCTCACTCAAGATGGCGGCGTTTCCCCTTCCCTCTGTTCCTGCCCTCACTCAAAATGGCGGCGTTTCCTTTTCTCTCTGGTCCTGCCCTCGCTCAAGATGGCGGCCGCCGTAGCGTCGGTCGTCACGGAGCGGGCGGAAGCGCAGCTGAACTGAACCGAGCCGAGCTGAGCGGAGCCGCCGGGAGGGCTCGGCCCCGGCCGGCACCATGGACTGCTATACGGCCAACTGGAACCCGCTGGGCGAAGAGGCCTTCTACCGGTGAGGGGGGGGCTGGGCCTCGTGGGGGGGATCTGGGCCTTGTGCGGCAGGTCTGGGGCCTGGGCGTGGGGGGTCCCGGGGCCCGGTGCGGGGCTGGGATTTGTTCAGGGCTCCGGGCTCTGGCCGGGCTCCGGGCCCTAGCACCCCCCTTATTGCTCTGCACTGTCCGTGTGTCTGTTCGTGTGTCCGCTCACCTGCCCGCAGCAAGTTCGAGCTGTACACCATGGAGTGGGGCCTGAAGGAGGAGCTGCGGGACTGCTTGGTGGCAGCTGCCCCGTACGGCGGGCCCATAGGTAGGGCCGGGACCCCGCGGGGCCGGGCGGGACGGTGCGCCTAACAATGGCCGGGGGGCCGCAGCCGGCTCAGGGGCCGCCCCGTCCCAACCGCAGCTCTGCTGAAGAACAACGCCAGGAAGGAGAAATCCTCCAGCGCCCGCCCGCTGCTGGAGATCTACTCGGCCTCGGGGCTGCTCCTGGCCAGCGTCCCGGTGAGTGCCTGAGCGGGGCTGGCGGAATCCAGCTGCGCGGGGTCTGCTGCCACCCTGTCCCCAAGGCTGTGCCCTGTGCCCCTCCTAGAGGTGCGCGATGTGCCTCGAGATGGCCCTGCCCTGGCCGCAGCCCTTGGAGGGCGCTGAGCTGCGCCCCTGGCAGCACTGGGGCCTGGGTGGGAGGGTGGCTGTGGAGCTCTGTGTGCCCAGAGTTTCCATCTGGTGCTGCAGGTTCGTGGCTGGGCTGTGAGACCGGCCACCACCTCAGCCTGTGCCGCTCGCCTGTGTGCCTTGGGGCAGCTCCTCTGGGCTGCCTGCAGGGAAGCACAGTGCTGCCACGCATCCTCAGCACCTTGAGCTTTCAGGAGTCACCACTGTGCAGTTCTTGCAGCCCCTGAAAGCTTCGGTTCGGCAGCTGCTCAAAAGCAGCGCTGCGTTGCAAAGGTGCTGGGAGTCTGCAGGGAGAGGGAAGGCACCCAGACTGGGAAGAAGAGCACGGGGTGGGGATGGGGAAAGCAGCGCTGGAGCTGTGGGAGTGTCCTCCCTTACCAATGTCTAGAGCTGGGGAAGATACAGGAGGAGTAAGCTGTTGTGCCTGCAGGGGGCTGCAGTCAGGGGCACCAGAACTGCAAATGCTGAACTGCAGCCAATGGCATCGTTTGCATCCCCTGGAGGGGCAGCTTGGCAGCCAGGAGGTGAGCAGCAGACACTGATCAGTTTCCTGCTTGCAGTGGAAGAGTGGCCAGCTGGTGCAGCTGGGCTGGACAGCCAGCGAGGACCTGCTGTGCATCCAGGAGGATGGCACTGTTCTCATCTACAACCTCTTCTGCGAGTTCAAGCGTCACTTCAGCATGGGCAACGTGAGTGGGGTGGGGAAAGAAGGGCTGGGAGCTCGTCGCCGTGAGGTCCACAAAGTTGGATCTGTGTGTTGGAGAAGTGCTGCAAGGCCTCCCTGAATGATGCCAACCCAGTAGGGCCTAGAGCTCCCCCAGCCTCTCTGCAGAGCTCTTCCTTTGGGTGTGAGCTGGCACGTGTCCCACAAGCACAGGAGCACGACCTTTATCTGCTGGGATGCTGCTGGCTGCACGGCACAGGGCTGGGCCGCCCTCCTTGGGACAGTTTTGCCCCCAGAACCCCAGTGCCTCTCTCCCAGCAGCATGGTGCCGTGCCCTGATGCCCCAACCTGGGCCCTTCTTCCCCGTGGCACAGGAGGTGCTGCAGAACCACGTGCTGGAGGCGAAGGTCTTCCACACGGAGTACGGCACCGGCGTGGCCATCCTCACTGGAGCGCACCGCTTCTCGTTGACCACCAACATCGACGACCTGAAGCTGCGCCGGATGCCCGAGGTGCCAGGTGAGTCTCCTCCCCTGCTGCTCCTCGCTCTGCCTGGCACAGGGTCCCTGACGTTGGTCCCTGCAGGTCTGCAGAAGCCACCCTCCTGCTGGGCTGTGCTGACCCAGGACAGAGTGACCGTCGTCCTGTTAGCGGTCGGCCAGGACCTGTACCTGCTGGACAACACCTCCTGCTCTGTGGTGGTGAGTGAAGCCACGGCAGCATCGATGGGGAGCGGGGCGATCTGCAGCTTGCAGTGCTTCCTGGCGGCTCCTTTCCCCACACCCTGGCCGAGGACAAAGCCGTGGAGATGAGGCAGACGCAGCACGGCAGGGGACGGCCACGCTCTGTGCAGCTCTCGGCCCCTCGTGCGGCGTCGGTGCCAACACGTGGCTGCGTCCCTCACCATCCCTGTCCTTTTCCTCACCCCAGACACCCCCTGGCATGAGCCCCTCGGCGGGGGCCTACCTGCAGATGGCCGTGTCCTTCAACTACCGCTGCCTGGCGCTCTTCACTGACACTGGTTACCTCTGGATGGGGTTGGCCACGCTGAAGGTGAGCGCCCCTTTCCCTCCCCGCCGCTTGGTGTCGGTGGGAGCCCGCCCTGCTCTGTGCTCCCCCACTGCCTCTCGCAGGCCTGATGGCATCCCAGCAGTTTCTCCTTACGTGCCTGTGGACGCTGCAGCCCCATCTTGCTGCTGTTCACAGGCACCTGTGCTCTGCCGTCAGAAAACCCACTCTTTTTGCACCCAGTTTTATACAGTACTCCTCACTTTTTCCTTTTCCAAATCCACATTTTACCGGCCTCGTGTCTTCCGTTCTACGTCCAAATACCTCCCAAATAAACAGGCTGCTCCTAATTTTTCCACACCAGATTCTGTTGCATCCATGCCCAAACTTCGTGGTTCTGATATTGTTTTGTAGCAGGCTCAGCCATATTACTGTAGCTGGCGTGGCCACTTGGGTACAAGTGGTCCATTGTGGTTCACACTGGTGATGTGCTGGTTGCCTTCCGTACTCTTTGAAGCAAATCAATGTTCTTTGGACTTTGTTCATTTTTTTGGTCTCAGTTGAGCACAAGCAACTTGCTTTATGTACAGGTGGGCTGCTTGCCAGAACAGTGGCTGAAAGTCTACAATGACTGTTTGCATGGGTTGATAGTGATAGAACAAGGGGAAAAGGGAGGTTTAGGTTGGATGTTAGGAGGAAGGTTATTGCACAGGGTGGTGAGGCACTGATACAGGCTGCCCAAGGAGGCTGTGGATGCCCCATCCCTGCAGGCATTCGAGGCCAGGCTGGATGTGGCTCTGGGCAGCCTGGGCTGCTGGTTGGTGACCTGCACACATCAGGGGGTTGGAGCTGGATGAGCGCTGTGCTCCTTTGCAACCCAGGCCGTTCTGGGATTATGAAAGTTTCTCATGCTCAGTCTAACTACTGCACGACATCCTTGACCTTTGTCTGCAGCAGCCACGGCTCTGGCTCCCTCTGGGGCTGCAGAAGTGGCCAGGTGCTTCTGCAGGATGCCTGTGCAGCTTGCTGCCTCCTCGGTGCATGGCTCCTCCTTCTCCTCCTCGACTCTTCTTTTCTCTTTCCTTCTGCAGGACAAGCTGTGCGAGTTCAACAGCACCATCCGCTCCGCACCCAAGCAGATGGTTTGGTGAGCATCTTCCTGACCTTCCCCCCCTCTGCTTTGGGCTGCACCTTCTCTGCACACTTCCATGTGCTCGGCCCTTTGCAGGCCCCGTTTGGCTCCGTGGCTGTGCTAGGGGCCGTCCCTCAGGTCCCCACTCCAGGTATGGGGCTGGGTGGGCTCTCCCTGACCGCACTGGGGCTCCCTGCAGGTGCACGCGTCCCCGCAGCCGGCAGCGCGCCGTGGTGCTGGCCTGGGACCGGCAGCTGATGGTGGCTGGGAATTCCACGGAGTGCATCCGGTATCCTTTGGGGAGGACGGGCCGTCGCTCCTGCTGTGCACCTCCTCGGGCCACCACTGGTGGAAGCCACTCCTCTGTTGGGGCCCCCAGACCCTTGGTTCTCTTCTCTGACTTTCCTGGCGGAGAGCAACCCGCCTCCCTCCCAGCTCTGAGAGCAGAGCTTGGCCACAAGAGCTCCTGCGGCTGGTAGGGCTGTGCCAGAGCCCCCCGCTGATTGCCCAAGGCTGAGAGCCGTCACAGTGGGACAAAAGTTCCTCCAAAGTGGCTGGAAAGAAGGGTCATGAGTCGCGGCCCTTTGGGGATGGGCGATCAGGGGTTTGTTCCATGCCATCCCTGTGGCTGACCTGCTGCTGGTAGAGCAGCCCTTTCTTCCCACGAGCCCTTAGCGGGAGGCACAGATTTGTCCTGGATGAGGACTCCTACCTGGTGCCGGAGCCAGATGGGGTCCGGATCTTATCCCGCACCTCCCATGAGTTCCTGCACGAAATCCCAGGTGAGGCCATCCCAGCCCTGCAGAGGGAGGGCACTGGCACAGGGTCTCAGGTCCCAGAGCTTACAGAAGGGTTGGGTGGGAGCAGCACCTGGCTGGGTGCATCTGGGCTGGCGCAGCCTCTCATGCTGGCTTTTATTTTTTTTCACCCCCTTTCTGCAGAAGCCAGCCAGGAAATCTTCAAAATCGCTTCCATGGCACCAGGAGCACTCCTGCTGGAGGCACAGAAGGAGTACGAGGTTTGGCACCCCGTTCTGCTGCACACCTGCCTCCTCCCTTGGGCTGCCCCTATGCAAACCCAGCATTACATCCAGTGTGATGGGAAAGGGGTGGCCTGGAGGTCCCTGCAGGGGCACGGTGCTGCTGTGCAGGCAGTGCAGGCAGCCCTTGCTGTCCCTGGGTTGCCGGGGCTCCAGGCACCCGACGCTCACCCTGGCTGCAGTGTCTCACATCCCACAGCTCACTTAGAGGCTGTGCTTCTCTGCAGAAGGAGAGCCAAAAGGCAGATGAGTACCTGAGGGAGATCAAGGACCAGAAACTGCTCCCAGAAGCAGTGAGCCAGTGCATCGAGGCAGCCGGCTACGAGCACGAGCCGGAGACCCAGAAGTCCCTGCTGCGAGTGAGTGAAGAGGGCATGGGGGCTCTGGGTGAGGCTGAAGCTGTTCCCCTCCTGCTGGAGGCTCTCCCACGGCCCGTCCATCCCCAGATCCCACACTGGTCTCCTCTTGCAGGCAGCCTCCTTTGGGAAGTGCTTCATCGACAAGTTCCCCCCGGAGAGCTTTGTGCGCATGTGCCAGGACCTGCGGGTGCTCAACTCCATCCGGGACTACCAGATCGGCATCCCCCTCACCTTCACCCAGTATCCTCCGTGGGGCAGGCAGGAGGGCCGACTGTGGAGTCTGGCAGGCAGTGCGAATCCCCTGCCATCCGTGCCAGCCTTGGCCGGGGAGCTGGGATGTAACGGGATGGGGAGGGGTGGCCTCAGATCAGCCGGCCTCAGATCAGCCGGCCCCGCGGTGCTCGGCTGCAGCTTGCACCCTGGGCCCCAGAGCAGGGTCAGCCTCTTGCACTCACTGCACGCTGCTGTGCCCAGCCTGTGATGCTGAGCCCCCGTCGTGGAGCTGAGCCAGCCCTGCGCTCAAGTGCCAGCCGTGGAGGTGCTGCCAGGAGGGGGTGGGCACCCAGCACGCGTTGCCTGCGCTCTGCAGGGTCCGAGATGCCCTTGACTGTTGTGCAGATACAAACGACTCACCATCGAGGTCTTGCTGGACAGGTAAGGCTTGCTCCAAACCGGGCTTGATAGCCCTGAGCAGCCCAGGCCGTGCCCAGCCCTGCTGCGGTATCTGTGCAGTCTCTGCTCCCCCGGCCGGTGGCTGAGTGAGCTCTGAGAGCTTGGGACCCCCCTGAGGCTGGCTGAGCTGCACGGCTGCTCGCACAGCACGCTGCTGAGCCCCCCTGTGCCCTCCAGGCTGGTCCTGCGGCGGTTCTACCCCCTGGCCATCCGGATCTGTGAGTACCTGCGCCTCCCGGAGATCCAGGGCGTCAGCCGCATCCTGGCCCACTGGGCCTGCTACAAGGCAAGGAGGGAAAGCTCTGGGGGGTCCTGTGCCACGTGGGGCCGTGCTGACTGCTCCGCTCCGCTCTAGGTGCAGCAGAAGGACAAGTCTGACGAGGAGGTGGCTTATGCCATCAACCAGAAGCTGGGTGACACGCCAGGCATCTCCTACTCTGAGATCGCCGCCCGAGCGTACGACTGCGGCAGGACAGAGCTGGCCATTAAGGTCTGTGGCACGTGCTGGGGTGGTGGCACCAAGGGCTCGGGGCGACCCTGGCTGCGTGCTGACACCCCCTGTGGTGGCTTCAGCTGCTGGAGTACGAGCCACGCTCCGGGGAGCAGGTCCCACTGCTGCTGAAGATGAAGCGGAGCAAGCTGGCCCTGAGCAAAGCCATCGAGAGCGGGGACACGGACCTGGGTAAGGGGCAGGGCTGCGGCTCCTGCACACACAGAGGGGTCCTGAGGCAGGAGGGACCCCGCAGAACCCAACACCGAGGGGTCTGCCCGCATCCAGGCAGCAAATCTCTCTTGGGAGGGACTTGGAATCCGGGGGAGCCCGTTCATGGCTTTGTACTGATGGGGCGGTGGGAGCTGCTTGAGCCCTGCAGGACAAGGGGGGAGCAAAGGGCTCTGCCCTGCACGTGGATGCACGCTCGCAACCCTTGCAGAGCTGAGGACTGGCTGAGTGTCCCAGCAGTGCTGCCCTGGGCAACTGTGCTGGGGAAATGTCCTTGTCCCTGTCCTAAAATGCTCCTTCTGCCCCAGTCTACACCGTCGTGCTGCACCTGAAGAACGAGCTGAACCGTGGCACCTTCTTCATGACGCTGCAGAACCAGCCGGTGGCTCTGAGCCTCTACCGCCAGGTGAGGGCTGCCAGCCGTGTGCAACCTGGCTGAGGGCATCCCACAGAATGGCCACGGTTGGAAGGGACCTCAAGGATCACGAAGCTCCAACCCCGCACCACACGCAGGGCCAACAACCTGCCCATTTAATACTAAACCAGGCTGCCCAGGGCCCCATCCAACCTGGCCTTCATCACCTCCAGGGATGGACGGGGCATCCACAGCCTCTCTGGGCAGCTGTTCCAGCACCTCACCTCTCTCTGTCAAGAACTTCCCCCTGATATCCAGCCTAAATCTTCCCTCCCCAACCCCTGTGTGCCCTGCCCACAGTCCCCACTTCCTTGGCTGGGGACCTGGGAGCCATGTGATGCGGCAGATGGCAGCTCACTGTACCTGCGAGCCCTCACCTCCACCTTTTGCTTCCCAGTTTTGCAAGCACCAGGAGCGAGAGACGCTGAAGGACTTGTACAACCAGGATGACAACCACCAGGAGCTCGGCAACTTCCACGTTCACTCCAGCTACTCGGAGAAGGTCTGTGTCTGGCAGCATGGGAGGAGCGTAGTGAAAGAGCTGGGGCTTGTTGCCCTGGGGCCCTGTGTTGGAAGTCATCAGCCCCTGCTGTATGCGATGGAGAGCTCCAGCTCCCCCTAGGGTGAAGAGGGGTCCAGCCCTCTGCCTATCTTGTGTGACGATCACGGCAGGGCATCATCGAGCCCCTCAGCCCAGTGGAGGTCCTGCCCTGTGCCCTTGCAGTGCAGCATCTGTGTTGCCGTGGGGTGATGTGTCTGTTATCTGTCTCCAGCGCATCGAAGGGCGGGTGGGAGCCCTGCAGAATGCTGTGGATGAGTACTACAAGGCCAAGAACGAGTTTGCTGCCAAGGTGAGCGTGACCAGGGCTGCGAAGAGCAGCTCTCCTGCTCTCAGTGCAGCTGGGCAGCTCTGGGTTCATTGGGATCACAGCTGCTGTATGGGTTACCGGGTGGGACAGGGCTGTCATTTGCTGGGTCAGAGACCCTTCAGTCTGGTGCTTTACTCCACAGGCCACAGAGGATCAGATCAAGCTCCTGCGGCTCCAGCGACACCTCCAGGAGGACTTTGACAAGCCCTACCTCGACCTCTCTCTGCACAACACTGTCTCCACTCTGATCCAGGACGGTCACCACAAGAAAGCTGAGCAGCTGTACAGGGAGTTCAAGATCCCCGACAAGCGGTGGGTCTGGAATGAGGGCAGTGCTGGACTGCAGCTCTGGGTCACAGCTTTGGGGGCACAGTTGGATTTTCCTGGTGCCCCACATGGGCCTTAAGGCGGGGGCTGCAGCGTGCTGGCAGCCATAGGAGCTGTTCTCCTGGTGTCCCCAGGTACTGGTGGCTGAAGATCAGTGCCCTGGCCACCCGCGGGGACTGGGAGGAGATGGAGAAGTTCTCCAAGAGCAAGAAGTCGCCCATTGGGTACCTGGTAAGAGCTTTCCTCACTGGAGGAGGACCTGTCCACGCTCCCTGCCAGCCCTTCTTTCTGTCCACACAGTGCTGTCATGGAGGAGGCTGTGGGCTGGACCGCGCCGTGGGGCTGAGCTGCCCTGGGGGGAGTCTGGTGTGGGACAGCAGGCTCCCTTCACCCCACTCCTCTCCTCCTCAGCCCTTTGTGGAGATTGCTGTGAAGCACCACAACCGCTATGAGGCCAAGAAGTACGCACCCCGTGTCACCCCTGAGCAGCGGGTCAAGGCCTTCATCCTCGTGGGGTACGTTGGCTGTCTGAGCCTGGGGGGGCAGGAAGAAGCCGGAGGCATGGCTGGGGCTCGTGGCAGCAGGGGGATGGTGGTGCAGCAGCACTCCCAGGGCTGTGGGCTTGGGGTGCTCTGGAGGGATAAGGAAACACTCATCCTTCTGCTGCCAGGGGGGGCAGCCCTGCACCCACAGCCCTGTTTTCTCACCCTAACCTTATCTCACTGCGTGGGGGGGAAATGGTGCCTTCAGCCCCCGCTTTGCCCCCAGGGACCTGGAGCAGGCGGCTGACGCTGCCATCGAGCACAAGAACGAGGCTGAGATGAACCTCGTCCTGTCCAAGTGCTCTGCCGCCACTGACAGCGCCGTGATGGAGAAGCTGAACCGGGCTCGTGCCCAGCTCCTGAAGAAGTGAACCCCAGTGCTCCCCTCCTGCTGGGGGGACAGGAGCTCAGCTCCCCCTGTCCTGAGCTCAGGCCCCTCGCTGAGAGCACGTTGCCGCAAGGAGGGGTCCGTGGCTGGGGGCACTGCGGCAGCGCTGTGCTGTGGCTGCCGGCAGCTCCCTGCCCTCTCCTGCTGTCCCCCCCCCTCAATTCTTGGTCAATAAAGAGCGAGAGCCTGCTGTGCTGCGTCCTGGTGCGGAAACGACCCCCGGGAGGGGGGGAGCAGGGAATGGTGTGGCGTGGAGATGGGCTGGGGGGGTCCCGCGGGCTCCCAGGGAGCGCTGGGGCGCCTCGCGGCAGATACCTGCCCTGCGTCCTCCCGGCCGCCAGGGGGCGCTCTGCACGGGACGGAGCCGCTGTAACCTCCACCTCCACCCGCCTTGCCGCAGGCGCGGGGCGTTGTGGGGCGGCAAGATGGCGGCGCTCAGTGCAGGGCGGACTGCGGTCACGGTGAGGGGCTGCGGGGGGCGGTGCGGGGCGCGGCGTGGCGATGCGGGACCGGGTTTGGATGCGGGCTCCGGGGTCGGCCGGGAGGAGCGCGATGCGCTGGGGTCGCTCCGCCGCCGTTTAACCGCCGCTCTCCCCGCAGGGCCTCCTGCGCGCCCCGCGCGGCCTCTGCCGGCCTCTGGGCGCCTCCGCCGCACTGCAGCAGATCCCGCGGGCCAAGGTGAGTGCGCGGCCGGATCTGCGGCCCGGAACGCCGTCGTTCACCGTCTGACGGCCTCAGCGACTTCTGTCTTTGTGTCCCGTCTGTAACAACTGGGGGGTCGTTAACGTAGAGCAATAGGAGATCATGCACCGCCGTTACCATTAGGCGTTGAGGGAGGAGCGCAGTGCGGGTGGCTCACAGCGATATGAGGCACAGGGTCAGCACCGAGATTGCTTTGCCCTGCACTGCAGCTCGGGCTGTGCTCCCTCGTTTGGTGACCACAGAGATGATCGGGGCTGCAGCACCTCCCTGCAAAGCCACGCTGAGGGAGCTGGGCTCGTTCAGCACGGAGAAGAGAAGCTGCGGGGTGAGCTCAGAGCAGCCTGCAGTGCCTGAAGGGAGCCTGCAGCCAGGAGGGGAGGCAGCTCTGTGCAAGGGGAGATGGCAGCAGGACGAGGTGAAATGGCTGGGAGCCGAGGGAGGGCAGCTTGGGGTTGGGTGTCAGGGGAAGTTGTGTGCTGTGAGAGCGGGGAGGGGCTGGAACAGCTGCAGAGAGGCTGTGATGCCCCGTCCATCCCTGGAGGTGTTGGAGGTTGGATGGGGCCCTGGGCAGCCTGGGCTGCTGTGCAATGGGGAGGTTGGTGGCCCTGCGTGTGGCGGGGGGTTGGAGCTTCGTGATCCTTGAGGTCCCTTCCAACCTGGGCCATTCTCTGATTCTGTGTCTCTGTGTGACTTTGTCCCTTCCCATCACCATCCATGCTCTGCAGTCAGTTCTGTGAGCTCTCTGCCGGCTCTGCAGGGAATTAGGGGCTAAAGAGGCATGGATTAGTAGAAGCACTGTGTAAAAATAGGTGCCAGCTGAGTGGGAGGGCGATGGTGGTGATGGTGGTGATGGGGAGTGGCTCAGGAATCACCTCTGAGACCAACTCTGCTTCATACATTCAGGCTTGGTTTTCAGCACAGAAGGGTGGATGGCGATGGGACAAGGGGGAATGGCTTTAAACTGAGCCAGGGGAGGTTTGGGTTGGATGTTAGGAAGTTTTTCAGCCAGAGGGTGGTGAGGCACTGTTACAGGTTGCCCAAGGAGGCTGTGGATGCCCCAGGATTCAAGGCAGAGCTGGATGTGGCTCTGGGCAGCCTGGGCTGCTGGTTGACCTGCACACAGCAGGGGTTGGAGCTGGATGAGCGCTGTGCTCCTTGTCAACCCAGGCCATTCTGTGATTCTGCAATAAGCTTGGGGTGCTTTAATGAAGTGTGCAATTAGCAAAAAGCAGCAGGGCAGCGTCAGCACACAGCAGGACGGGGCTTCGCATGGGAACATGAGGTGATCCTGCAGACGAAAGCAGAGGCGAAGGAACACTTAGCAAAGCAGCAGTGCACTGTGAGCTGCAGCAGCGAGTGCTCCTGTGTGTGCAGAGGGGGAGCAGAGCAGGGGATGCTGTGTGAGGAAGGGTCTGGGATGGCAGTGGGGCAGGGGCTGTGTAATGAATGACTGCGCAAAGGGTGCAGACGTCCTGCGTGCTGTCAGCGACCTTCCTCTGCCTTCCTGCATGCGGGCTGGGGATGGCGTGGGATTACCTGGCAGTGTCGTTTTCTCTCCTTGCAGTCAGAAAATGCAAAGTCAGAGAGCACCTTCCAGGTCACCATGCTGCCTGGGGACGGCGTGGGCCCGGAGCTGATGCACGCCGTCAAGGAGGTGTTCAAGGTAACGTCTGCCGCCTCTCGGAGCAGCAGGGCCAAGGGTGGCAGCTGCAGAACTGCTTAGAGGTGCTGCTGAGCCAGGGGGGCAGCCTGCCTGCATCCTGCAGCCTGGGCTGTGAGAAGCCTGAGGTCTTTCCCTTGCCAAGGTTCAGCTTGCTTCTTGCAAACGGTTCGTTCTCCATGGCGAAGGCATTGCCAGCTGTGAGTCAGGGCAGGAGGGAGAACTGAGCGGCGTTCTGCTGCAGAGTGGGTTGGTCACAGAATGGAGAACAAACAGGGTTGTCTGCTGTGTTAGAAAACCGAAACGACCCCGAGGGCAGGGAGTGCTGATGTGAGAGGTGGCAGCAACACCACTGTGCCGCCATTTCAGGCCCAGCTGAGATGCAGGCAGTGAGCTGAGGTGCAGCACGTTGCGTTCGGTTCGCTCTCCTCCCCCAGGAGCTTCTGCCTGGTGGGATTTCGTGCCTCAACGCTCTGAGCCCCGCGGTCGTTTGCCTCCTGTAGTGTGTTGGAAAGGACCCTGCTGAGGCTGTTGCCCTTTGTGTGTGGTGCAGGCTGCCAGCGTGCCCGTGGTCTTCGATGAGCACCACCTGAGTGAGGTGCAGAACATGGCCTCGGAGGAGAAGCTGGACGAGGTGGTGGACTCCATGAAGGAGAGCAAAGTGGCCCTTATAGGTGAGGAGCTGCGCTCACTGCCTGTCCAGCAAGGAGAGCTGCACCAATCTCAGAAGCTGTAGGTGCTTTCAGAGGGCAGAAGTGAAGAAATGCTTCTCTTTAACAAAGAAGCAGTTTACTTGTGTAGCTCATCAATGCAGAGGTTATATCCAACTTCTGCTTCTGAAAGGAGACCTCCTGGCGTGGCCTGCAGAAACAAAGGGCCTCTTCTGGGTCTGTGTAATGCAACTGCATCTTTGTCCTGTCCTGGGCTTTGTGGAAAGCCTCCCTTCCCTGCTACCCTCTCACCTGGGTTCGGATTTGTCCCGAGCAGCTGTCAGTGCACTCTGTGTTCTTACTGCTCGCTGTTGTCCCTGCAGGCAAGATCCACACCCCCATGGAGTACAAGGGAGAGCTGGCTTCTTACGACATGAGACTGAGGTGAGCCCAGCACCTGCTTGGCTGCCGGGGCTGGGAAGGGACACAGCACCAAGAAACGGCTTTGCACCGGTCCTGGCGCTGTGGCACTGAAGCGGGGCTGAAGGAGAGTGCAGGGCAGATGGGTCCACGTGTCACTGGGGAGCCAGAGATCCTGAGGAGCTGCGGCTGGGAGCTGCCTCTTCTGAGTGCCACCCCACTGCCTGGGGGCCTTCGGAGGGGAGGGAGGTGGCAGAGCAGTGGGCGCAGCGAGCCGCCTTGACACGGGGCGGCCAGAGCCAGCTCTGCGTCCTTGAGATCAAGGGTAGCTGGAGCAGTGGCTATGTGACACCCCAGGGGACAGCTTGCAGTTCGCACCGTGCCCTGCTGACACCCCCAGCGCCTGCCAGGAGCAGCCCCTGCTCCAGGAATAGCTCGTGGTCGAGTGCTGACTGCTGCTCTCCTGTTGCAGGCGCAAATTGGACTTGTTTGCAAACGTCGTCCACGTGAAGAGCTTGCCGGGCTATAAGACACGTCACAACAACCTGGACCTCGTCATCATCCGTGAGCAGACGGAGGGGGAGTACAGCTCTCTGGAGCACGAGGTACGAGAGCCACCTTGAGCTGCTGCTGGCCTCACGGGGGGGGATGTGGTGGGCTGTGGGCCTCTCCTCAGTGCCTGGGCACACAGGGCTTCCTACATTGCTCAGCAACACCCAGCAATGCCCAGAAGTGCTCAGCAACAGCCAGCAGTGCCCAGAAGTGCCCAGCAGTGCCCAGCAACACCTAGCAATGCCCAGCACTGCCCAGCAATGCCCAGCAACGCCCAGCAGTGCCCAGCAGTGCCCAGCAACACCTAGCAATGCCCAGCACTGCCCAGCAACACCTAGCACTGCCCAGCACTGCCCAGCAACACCTAGCACTGCCCAGCACTGCCCAGCAATGCCCAGCAGTGCCCAGCAACACCTAGCAATGCCCAGCACTGCCCAGCAACACCCAGCACTGCCCAGCAACACCCAGCAGTGCCCAGCAACACCCAGCAGTGCCCAGCAACACCCAGCAACACCCAGCAGTGCCCAGCAACACCCAGCAACACCCAGCACTGCCCAGCAACACCCAGCAACACCCAGCAGTGCCCAGCAACACCCAGCAGTGCCCAGCAACACCCAGCAGTGCCCAGCAACACCCAGCAGTGCCCAGCAACACCCAGCACTGCCCAGCAACACCCAGCAACACCCAGCAGTGCCCAGCAACACCCAGCACTGCCCAGCAACACCCAGCAGTGCCCAGCAACACCCAGCAGTGCCCAGCAACACCCAGCAGTGCCCAGCAACACCCAGCACTGCCCAGCAACACCCAGCAGTGCCCAGCAACACCCAGCAGTGCCCAGCAACACCCAGCAGTGCCCAGCAACACCCAGCACTGCCCAGCAACACCCAGCAACACCCAGCAGTGCCCAGCAACACCCAGCAGTGCCCAGCAACACCCAGCAGTGCCCAGCAACACCCAGCAGTGCCCAGCAACACCCAGCAACACCCAGCAACACCCAGCACTGCCCAGCAACACCCAGCAGTGCCCAGCAACACCCAGCAGTGCCCAGCACTGCCCAGCAACACCCAGCAACACCCAGCAGTGCCCAGCAACACCCAGCAGTGCCCAGCAACGCCCAGCAGTGCCCAGTACTGGCAGATGGGCGCAAGCAGTTGGTGATCTGGGTGCACACAGACAGCAGCAGGCACGCTGCTGGGCTGCAGGAGGGGTCAGGCCTGAAAAAAAGGCCCTGTGGAAGTTGAGGGAGCTGTCGCTGAGCGATCCAGCAGTAGGTGGAGGCTCCTGGTCGGTGCCACAGGGCACCGGGCTGCTGGCGGCGCGGCTGGGTGAGGCAGGGCTGCAGGATGTGTCCAGCTGCTCACAGCTCCAGCTGCTCACTCCTCCCTTCACGTGCAGAGCGCCAAGGGGGTCATCGAGTGCCTGAAGATCATCACCAGGGCCAAGTCGCAGCGCATCGCCAAGTTCGCCTTTGACTACGCCACCAAAAAGGGCCGCTCCAAGGTGACGGCCGTGCACAAAGCCAACATCATGTGAGTGCTGTGGGGCACGGCCGCCTGCAGGCCTTGCTGCTCTCGGTCCCCTCGCAGCGATGCCAGATGCTGGCGTGGCTCCAGAGAGGCCGGGCATTTCCTGGCAGCTGCTCTTCCCCTCTGCGCGGCCTCATGGCTGGCGCTGGCCTTACTGAGGCCTGAAAGCTGTCAGCTGAGCAGGAAAAAGCTCCTGCATGGGAGGCAGCTCTGTGTGCTCCCCTGGGCTGTGACTTCACCGCTTTGTTTCTGCAGCACGAGCTGCCCTGGGGCTGCCTGCCCCCCTCCCTGCTGTGCTGGGACACCGACTGCTGTTGGATTCTCACTTTGTAGTGATTTCACTGCTGTCCTGCAGAACCCTCACGGTGTGTCCTCTGTCTCTCAGGAAATTGGGTGACGGGCTCTTCCTGCAGTGCTGTGAGGAAGTGGCAGAGCTCTACCCCAAGATCAAGTTTGACACCATGATAATTGACAACTGCTGCATGCAGGTGAGGATCCCGCTTCCTTACCCAGAGCCGTTCTGAACCTCCAGCTGCTGCTCTGCCTGCTGGGCCAAGGGACAAAAAGCTGACACCTGAGAAGTGCTGCTGCTGTCAGCTGCCAGCTCTGGGTGCTTCCCTGTGTCCTGGCCCGAGGTCTGCTGCTTGCAGGAGGGAGCACAAACTGGGCACCCCGGGCCTTTCCCTACTCTCCACCAGCTGAGGGCAGGAGCTGCAGGGCTGATGTCTGGGGCCTGCAGCTGATGCTTGGGCTGGGCCCGCGGCATCTGATCAGTCTCAGCTGTGCTCCCCGCCGTTACTGAGCGCATTTCAGGCTGTGCCTGTGATTCTGCTGTTGCACAACTCGCAGCCCCTGCCTTCCTGCTGTCGGCTGCGCAGGGCTCACATCTTCCCTTCCCTCCGCGCAGCTGGTGCAGAATCCCTACCAGTTCGACGTCCTGGTGATGCCAAACCTCTACGGGAACATCATCGACAACCTGGCGGCCGGTTTGGTGGGCGGTGCAGGCGTGGTGCCCGGGGAGAGCTACAGCGCCGAGTACGCCGTCTTCGAGATGGTGAGGAAGCGGCCGCGCTCCCGGCGGCGCTGGAGCCGCTCTCGGCGGCGTCGGGGCCGCTCCGTCACCCGCTTGTCCTCCCGCAGGGAGCCCGGCACCCCTTTGCCCAGGCCGTGGGCAGGAACATCGCCAACCCCACGGCCATGCTGCTGTCGGCCGCCAACATGCTGCGGCATCTCAAGTACGGGCCGGGGGCGGGGAGAGGGGCGGCGCTGCGTGCGGGGCCGGGAGCGGGGCGGGGAGCGGAGCCGGGAGCGGAGCTGGGAGCGGGGCTGGGAGCGGGGCTGGGAGCAGAGCCTGGAGCGGAGCTGGGAGCGGGGCTGGGAGCAGAGCCGGGAGCGGAGCTCGGAGCGGGGCGGGGAGCGGAGCTGGGAGCGGGGCTGGGAGCAGAGCCGGGAGCGGGGCTGGGAGCGGGGCTGGGAGCAGAGCCGGGAGCGGAGCTGGGAGCGGGGCGGGGAGCGGAGCTGGGAGCGGGGCTGGGAGCGGAGCCGGGAGCGGAGCTGGGAGCGGGGCGGGGAGCGGAGCTGGGAGCGGGGCTGGGAGCAGAGCCGGGAGCGGGGCTGGGAGCGGGGCTGGGAGCAGAGCCGGGAGCGGAGCTGGGAGCGGGGCTGGGAGCAGAGCCGGGAGCGGAGCTGGGAGCGGGGCGGGGAGCGGAGCTGGGAGCGGGGCTGGGAGCAGAGCCTGGAGCGGAGCTGGGAGCGGGGCTGGCGCTGAGCCGCGGCCGCCGTCCTCTCCACAGCTTGGAATTCCACTCCAACTTGATCTCGGACGCGGTGAAGAAGGTGATCAAAGTGGGAAAAGTGAGTGTTGGGTGAGCCGTGCGCGTGCCGCGTCCTGTGCGGGAGAGCTGGTGGTGCAGCGCGGCGCCGCGTTGTCCCTTAGGGACGGCGCCAACCTCTCACCTCCCCTTCTCCACCCGAGGGACCGAATCAAACCCCTGCGTGTGTAGCTGTCGTGTAGAGCTGTAGTGAGCTGTAGTGAGCTGTAGCCAGCTGCAGTCAGCCCCTCTGCTTGTCTGGGTCTGCTGCCTTGGGATGCTCTAGCAGGGCTGGGGGACGTCAGGTGGCCTCTTCGCGGCTTGCCCCCCTCTGGGCTCTGTGGCAGGGCGCACAGAGGGAAGCTGCTCTCCTCTCCTCTCCTGTCCTCTCCCTTCTCTCAGTGGTTTCGCTCAGTTCACAATCACGTTTCTCCCTTGTTTCTCCCCTTCCCTGTGTTGGATTTTTAGGTTCGGACGCGAGACTTGGGAGGTTACTGCACCACTTCTGACTTCGTCAAGTCTGTGATTGACAACCTGCACCCCCACTATGGTGCCTAGGAGCCCCACTCGCCCGCGGCGAGCCCTGGGACCTCACTGCGCCCTGCAGCGGCCTCCCCCACCGTAGTTTAAAGCCCCGCAGCCATTCCTTCCCCTGCCCTCGCCCTGGGCCTCAGGGGAGGAGGGGGCTCTCCTCTTCCCCAGCCCAATGCCCACCCGGAGCCCCGGTGGCCACGTCTCCCTTCTCCCCACAGCCGAGCGGTGCCAGAGGAGGTGGCGGCCCCCAGGCACATCCCAGGCAGGCAGCTCTGCACAGCAGCGGGACCCGGGGTCCTGCCGACGTCTTTCCGTGCCCCCAGAGGCTTTAGCAATAAATAGGACCCCAGGGCTGAGGCCCTGCGCTGGGGGTGTGCGAGGGCAGCTGTTGGCTTGGTCGGAGCGTCCCGTGAGATGCAGTGCTACGTGCAGCAAAGGGAGATGTGAGGTTTGCTCACGAGCTGCCCAGGGTCGGCCCTGCGCCCTGTCCTTACGAGTGGCTCCTTGCTGAAGGCTGTCAGCTCAACCCCCCCTTCCCAGGGCAGCAGCCGCTCGCAGCTCCCTCCTGTGCCCAGCCATAGCAAGGTGGGGGTCAGCCTGTGCTGAGCCCTGCTGGCCTTGCAGGGGGATGAGGCTGCAGGAGCTCTTGATGGGACCAAGGGAGGCTTTGCCCCGCAGCTGCGTGTGCGAGCGAGCGTCTGGGACCCGCGTTTAGCGAACTGTGCTTCGTGTTTTGTATGCAAATAAATGGGTCCTGTGCTCCCCCCATCCTGCACCCGGCCCGGGTGCCGTTTCCCCACAGCCCCGCTTGCTGCCTGCATCCCAAATCACCCCATCGGAGCAGGGCCGGCCCTGGGCTGCAGCTGGGACGCAACGCCCCTCCTGCAGCAGCCCAGCGCTCCTCTCTTCCTTCAGCCGTCTCTTGGCGCAGCTGCTGGGAGCAGAGGAAGCTGCAGCCCTTCGTTCCGCTGGGGCAGGGGGCCGCGGTTGGGGTTCTGCAAGGCAGAGAGCGGCGAGGCTGAGCTGTAAGCATGGGCAGAGATTCGTAGGGACGGCGCACACGGAGCGGCGCTCGCCCGACCCCGGAGGGGCAGAGGAACGGCCGCAGCCCACGGCAGCTCAGCGCCTCTCCCTCCTCACTGACGCCGCCTTTTGTTGCAGGTGCGCACAGCAGACATGGGCGGATACGCCACGTCCCTGGATTTCACCCACGCTGTGATTGGGGCCCTGGATGCGTAGGGCTGCTGCTCGGCCTCTGGCAGCCGTGCCGCTCCCGCTGCCTGCTCGGTAATTTATTGCTTCCCTGTAATAAAGCAGCCTCTGCAATGTAACGATGCGGCGGGGGGGGGGTGGGCAGCCTCGCCCTCTCATCTCCTTGCTCCATCCCCACTCGTGTGCCACCAGCAGCTCCTCCTGGCTGCAGGAACAGAGCACAGCACTGTGCCATGTGCTCCAGCAGCTCCGTGCCGCTGTGGGGTGCAGTGCTGTTACCGGGCACCGCGCTGGGGGCTCCTGGGCCCTCTGAGAGGCCCAGCGGCGGCAGCAGCAGACCAGGAACGCAGCTCAACACCAACCCGAGCCCTTTATTGAGGCTCGGTCACACTGCACAGGCTGTCGCCCTCTGGCAGCCACGGACGGCGCGCAGCTGCAGCCGCTGCAGGGCTCTGCAAGGCAGCAGGAGCCCCGGCTGAGCGCGGCCACGGGGCGCAGAGCAGAGCAGAGCTGCTGCCCAATGCCTGCAGTGCTGGGCACGCAGCTGCCGGCAATCGGACGGCGGGTTGAGGAGCTGCAGCCAAACCAAACTGGCCTCTGAGTCCGCAGTGCTGGAGCACGGCCCCGCTCCCACTGCCCCTCACTTTAATCCTCCTCCAAGTCCTTGGACTTCTTCTTCTTCTTCTCCAGAGGGGCGCCCTCTGCCAGCAGTTTCCTTTTCTTCTTGGGCAAGGCCTCTTCCTCCAGCCCGTTCTCCTCTGGCTCTGTGGCAGCTTCCTGCTCCTGCTCCTTCTTCTTCTTCTTCTTTTTCTTTGGCTCTATGTTGTTTTCCTAAGAGAAAACACACAGTGAGGGCTCAGCCTATGGAGCACAGAGACAAACACTGGCTCCTTGCAACCAACCCAGCAGTGTGCCCAGGTGGCCAGGAAGGGCAATGGCAGCCTGGCCAGCATCAGAAACAGCGCTGCCAGCAGAGCAGGGAGCTGAGCATCCATCCCTGTGCTCAGCTCTGTGCGGCCGCACCTCGAGTGCTGTGTGCAGTTTTGGGCCCCTCACTGCAGGAAAGACATGGAGGGCCTGGAACGTGTTCAAAGGAGGGCAACAAAATGGTGAGGGGTCTGGAGCACAGGGCTGAGGAGAGGCTGAAGGAGCTGGGAATGTTCAGCATGGAGAAGAGGAGCTCAGGGCAGAGCTCACTGCTCTCTATGGCTGCCTGAAGGGAGCTGGGGGTCGGCCTCTGCTCTCGTGCCATCAGCGATAGGAGCAGAGGGAACGGCTTCAAGCTGCGGCAGGGGAGATTCAGGCTGGGCGTGAGGAAGAATTGCTGGTCAGAAAGGTGGGCAGCACTGCAATGGATGCCCAGGGAGGTGGGGGAGGCACCGAGCCTGGGGGTGTTGAAGGCAAGGCTGGATGGGAGCTGTTGGCAATAGGTGAACAGTTGGACTGGGGGAGCTTTGAGGTCTTTTCCAACCTGGGTGATTCTATGATTCTATAACCCCCCCCAAGCTGGGCTGGGGCCCAAACATCCCCCAGTCCTGCAGGGCAGTGGAGCAAGAGCAGCAGACGCTGCTGAACAGCCCACTGCACAGCGAGGCCACCACCAACCCACCCCAAAGGGCACTCGGAGCCTCTGCCCTCACCTCTGCCTCCTGCACAGAGTTCTCCATCTCCTCCGCAGCTGCAGCCAGAGCCTCCAGGCGCCGCTTCTCCCGCTTCTTCCTCTTCTTCTCCTTCTTTTCCTGCTTCCTTTTGACCTCAGCCACCACCTCGTTGGCCTGCAGGCAGCAGAGGAGCGCTCAGCGCAGGGCCGGACTCCCACCACCCCCCCTTGCCAGCACAGCCGTCGGATCAGCCTCATTAAATCAGCTTTTTGCCTCCACAGCAGGTCAGGTGGGTGCTTCACATCACGTCCGACACGATGCCCACCCAGCAGCCCCACCTCCCCGCAGCCTCACCTCCACCACAGCCTCCTTCATGACGTCCAGGTTCTTGCGGGGCGGCTCTCCGGTCTCGTAGAACGCCAGCCGTTCCTCCACCTGCTCCCTCAGCTTGTCCCCAAAGACGCTGGTGGGAACCTCTGTGGGGACAGCTGGCCTCAGCCCCCCTCATCCACCCGAGCTCGGCGCCCACCTCCCCCCATCCCAGCCTCCGCTCAGCCCACAGAACTCAACATTCACTCCGTGAAATGCTGCTGACGAAAAATCTTCCCATCACAGCAGAGGCCGCTTCCCCTGCCCCCATCCCGCCCCCCATCCACCCCCCATCCCAGCCCCATCCCAGCCCCCCATCCACCCCCCATCCCAGCCCCACAGACCCGAGAAGCAGTCGATGCGGGAGGCGATGGTGCATTTGTTGGCCAGGTAGCGGGAGATGCGCCCTTTGTTCTTGGCGGCCGCGCGCCCGATGAAGGTGGAGTGGAAGATGAGGCCGTACTTGGGGGTGTTCCCTCGTGTCTTCAGAGCCCTGCCAGAAACCCAGCGTGCCATCGGGGGCAGCCCAGGGCCGAGGTGCCCTGACGGGAGCTGCCGCCCCTCCACCCCCCAGGGCCGCTGCCCCGCTCCCCACCCTCTGACCTCACACAGCGCTCGGCACGAGCTGCTGCGCCGCGGCGGTCGCTCAGGGGCTGGGGCCGGCAGCTCACACGCGGCCGAGGCCGAAGCAGCCCGGCGCATCGCAGCCGGCAGCCCAGGGAGCCGCCATCACCGCGACCACCCTGCGGCAGTACCTGAACAGGGCTTTCTCAGCCCCCAGGATCTGCACCGTCGAGGCCGGGTACTTGGCCAGGTTCGTCAGGCTGCCGGCGTGGGAGATGAGGCGGGCGCCCACCTGCGAAGGGACGCGGGGTTACGGCTGCCCTCGGAGCACCGGGGCCACGGGGGGGGCAGGCAGCACCCAGCCGGGATCAGCAATGAGGATTGTCAGCACAGCGGCTCAGTGGATTGACAGATTCGCTCAGACATCACTTCCACGGCCTGGGGGGGGAGGGGGGAACGCACTCACTCACCACCTCCCCGATGAGGGCTGAGAGGCTGGGGGCCACTTGGCTCATCTTGGAGCGCAGGTACTCCTGCAGGCCCTTACGGTACTCGGACAGAGAGATCACGCGGCTGGAGAAGCTCTCGATGTTGATGAGGTCGATGGGGGAGATGTCCATCCCTGCGGAAAGCAGCGTCAGGGAGCCAAGCTCCGCCAGGAGCTCCACAGGCTGCGCAGAACCCCACTCACCCATGGAGGAGCGGGACGCCTCCAGGATGGCCTGAGCCTTGGCGCCATCCATGACGATCTCCTCCAGCCCCTCCAGGCTCTCCTCGCTCAGCTCCTTGCGGTTGCCGATGAATTTGGCCAGCCGGCAGTAGGTGTAGTTCTCAGACACGATCTTGATCAGCTCGGGGAAGTGGTACCCATACCACTCGCTGCACGACAGCATCAGCACAGGCGCTGCCCCCACACCGACCCCCCGCACCGACCCCACAGCCCCCTGGCCACCCGTGTCCCCCCGGTCACAATCCGGCCGCAGCACCGCCGCCCCAGCCGGGGTGTTACCCGAGGCCGTGCTCTCCCTCCCCGTTCTTTGCAGGCGGTTGGAGATGCAGCCACCTGCGGTAAGCGTGGGGAGGCTCCGCAGCGCCACCCTGCCCAGCCCGGCCCCCCGCTCACCGCACGCGCATGGAGAAGGTGTTGATGTCCTTGTCCAGCTGGTCCAGCAGACTGATGGACTGGATGATCATGTTGTCCACGCGGTTCACGTTGAACTTCACCTTGGCCCGGGAGTAGCTGTGGCCGAGGCCGAGCTGCGCCTTGGAGGCCGACTGCGCCGTGAGGCCCTTCACCAGGGCATGGAAGTGCAGGCGGATCCCTGCAGGGGGACAAACCGTCACCGGCCCCATCCCTACCGCCATCCCCATCCCCACACGCAGCCCTGTGCCCTGCAGCTCGACTCACCCCGCAGGATCTCAGCCACCACGCCGCCGGTCTGGCACTGATAACCCAACTCCTCCAGGATGGCGGCCCCGATTTTGGCGTCTCCCACCCCCAGCAGCGCCTTCTTCTTCTTGGCCGGCATCGACGTTTCCAGCAGCAGCCGCAGATCCTCGTGCAGGATCCCTGCGGGACGCGGAGCGGCGCTCAGCGGGGCGGGCCGGGAGCCGCACGGGGGAGCCGCGCGCCGCGCTCACCCTCGGAGACGGCGTTCATGTTCTCCAGGGCGCTCTGCGCGGATTTGAACGGGGAAAAGGCCACGAGCTTCACCACGTTGTGGAACTTGCCGACGGTGAGCACGCTCTCCTCCACCTACGGCGGGACGCGGTCACGGCCCGGGGCGGCACGCGGGGCCGCCGCACCCCCACCCTCACCCCCATCCCGGCCCGGCCCGTACCTGCGGCAGCAGCAAACCGATCTCCTCCACCTCGCGGACGGCGAACAGCGCGTACCCGGCGGCATGTTCGAACAGCACGTGCAGCAGCACCTGAGCGAGCGCCGCCGTCAGCGCGGGCCCGGGACGCCCGCCAGGCCCCGATTCGCGCCCGCTGCGACGAAGGCGGCCCCGATCCGATCCGATCCGATCCGCGCCCGCGGCCCCCCGGCCCTCTCCCGCCCGCCTCCCCCGCCCGGCGTTGCGACCCCGGCCCGATGCGGGCGGATTCGGCCCCGCAGGCCCCGCGCTCACCATCGTGCCGCCAGCGCCGCCCGGAACTGAGAGCACCGCACCGGAAGCCCGCTTTATCGGAAACCCGCCCCGCTCGCACGTAGCCAATCGGCGGCGGCACCGCCCCTCCCGCCAACCAATCAGCGCAGGCTTCCTCCAGAAGGGCGCCCGCAGCCAATGAGCGAGCGACAGACGCGGATCCGCCCACCTTTACTCTCTCGGCCAATCAGAGACGCGCACTGCAGCTACAGCCCGCCTCTTCCCACTCCCGGCCAATGGGAGCGGCCGCAGCGCTTTCCCCGCGTTCCGCTCGGTTCGCTGCACGCACGTGTGCTCCTGCCCCCCTTCCCGCCGTGCCGCACGTGGCCGGAGCCCCGGCACCTCCCGCCCCCCAGCAGCCCTCCCCCCCGGCACCCCAACCGCGGTGCGGCCGAAAGAAGGCGTGGAGCTGCGTGGCTGCACGAGGCTTTATTGGGCGGGAGGGGAACGGGGGGGTTTCTCTGCCGGGGGGGACACGCGGTGCTCCGGGGGGCTCCTACACCACGAAATGCCGCTGGAGTTGGAGCAGCAGCTCCGGGGTGAGCAGCACGCGCTGCTCCCGGCCGTGTCCCGGCGCGCACGGGATGGACACGCGGCCGAAACGAGTCAGGCCCTGCTCCTTCTCGCGCTGCGCCTGCGGGAGAGAGCGGCGGCGGTGGGGCCGGGGGGGTCCGAGCTCCATTGAACCCCACGAGGCCCCGCTCAACTCACCTTCAGGAAGGACGAGGAGGGGAACGCGCCGAAGCTGGTGGGGACGCCGGCGCCCGGTTGCTCCTGCACGATCTCCCGCATGGCCTCGTCCTGCGCAGAGCCGCCGCTTCCAGCACCGCCCGCAGCCCCCGCTCCCCCCATCCCCCGCCCGGGCGCTGCCCGCACTCCTTACCCGCAGCGCCTCGATGCTGCCCTTCACGGCCCACAGCCGGGCCGTCTGCTCCAACAGCCGCGCGGCCGCGCTGCGTCCTGCGGAGGTATGGGGTGAACGCGTGGCCGCGGCCCTCACCAAGCCCTGCACTCAGAGCACCCCGGGGTGCCAGGGGAGGCTGGCGGCCGTGGGGCTCCTGGGGAGGCTGAGCTGCAGCAGCGAGCAGCGCCTCTCCGGCGCCGTGCCATCCCCGGCGCTACAACGCCCCCAGCACGGCGGGGCTGCACGGGGGGCTGCGCGGCACCGTGAGCGGTCCCAGCGCCCGGCCGGCCCGGCTGAGGGGCGGGCAGGGGCTCCGCACGGTGCCGCTGCTCCCCCCGGCACGAGGATGGCACCGACGGCGTTCACAGCCCTCGGGCTCGGCTTCACCGCGTCCCCGCTGGGCTCACCTGACTTGGTCTGCTTGGTGTCCACCACCTTGGCGTTGGTGCTCATCTGGTACAGGGTCTCCAGCAGCTGCGTGCTCTTGCGGTACAGCGTGAGCGTGGCCGGGCCCTCCCCATGCTTGCTCTGCGGCAGGGACACCTTGGCCACCTGCAGGGGCTTCAGGCCGGCCAGCTCCAGCTTCATCTGTGCGCCCTGCGAGGGGACAGCAGTGGAACGGACGGCGGGGAGGGGGGGTGAGGAATAGGGGGTGATTGGGGCAGGGGGTGATGGGAGCAGGTTGGGTGTTTGGGAGGAAAGGAACAGGGAAAATGAGCGTTAAAGGCAAGGAGAAGAAGACAAAGTGGCGCTCAGAAACAGCTGCAGGCGGAGCTCCCGACGGTGGGGGACCCGTGGTGGCAGTGCTGCCTCACACTGTGGGGTAGGGGATGGAGGGGGGTGGCCCTGCAGTGCAGCTCAGTGCCTGCCGGGCTTGGGGCTCCCCCACAGCAGCAGGAAGGGAAGGGACCTCCAGAGATCATCGAGTCCAACCCCCTGCCAAAGCAGGTTCCCTACACCAGGTCAAATCACAGCCCTGCAGCCACGCATCACCAGCTGCATAATTACACGTCTGTGAATTACTGCCAGCAAAACGCTATTTGCTTAATGAAGTTCTTTGCTGCTCTGTTTCCTCCTAGAGCTCCACTCAGCACCAATGCGCCCAGCACTGCCAGATCCTGCCCCCCAGCTGGGGGTCGTGGCAGGGTGGCTCCGCCAGCCCCACGTCCCGCCGCCCCGTGCTCACCTTGAGGCGGTTGTTCTCGTTCTTGAGGTGCCTGATGGAGAGCTGCAGCGCTTCGATTTGCTGCAGGAGGAGGGGGGAATCCTTCACCTGCACCGGCCCCGTGCTGCCGCCCCCGGCTGCCTGCCCAGCTCCCACGCCTGCAGGAAGGCACGCGGCGTCAGCCATGCAGCACGGGGGGTGCTGGGCACACCGAGGGCTCGGCCCCACGATTTGGGCCGCCCGAGGCACCGGGGCTGAGCTCAGGTCTTGCTCAGGCACAGCTCGCACCACGCCGTGCTCACAGCAGCCCCAGCTGCTCCCGCTGCCCGTCTCCCAGGGACGCACTGCGGGCGCTGCAGGGACCGTCGCTGCAGTCGCGTCGCCCCGCATCCTGCAGTCCCACACTCGGTGCAGCCCTCTGCCCCCAACTGCGACCCTCCCCCGTTGCAGCTGCTGCCCACCCCCAGCATGCTGTGTGCCCGCCGCCCTGCATGCACTGCCGGGAGCGCCGCGCTGCCGTGCTGCCGTACCTCTCTGCTGTTCCTCTGCAGTGCAGGGAGAGGAGGCAGAGGAGAGACAAGAAGAGGAATTATGCTGAGGACTGGGGCTGGCAGCTGAGAGCAGCTGTGCCCCCAGCCGTGTCCTGTGCCACTCCGTGCCCCTGCTGCAGTGACTGCGGGATGCCCGGAGCTGCAGCTCATGGCTGCAGTGACACAGGGAGAGGTTGCAACCCAAAGGCAGCCGCCATCTGCTCCCCAGCGAGCTGCTGGTGGTCGTGGTGCAGCGAGAGGGCGATGCTGCCGTGCCCTCCTTGCGATGGCATCACCCAGCATGGGGGGCCGGATGGGCCAGGAGCCGCCACAGTGCTGCAGGGCCCTCGGCCACAGGGAGCTGATGGCTCTGCCACGCGCTGCCCTGCAGCCAGCACCACCGGTAATGCCAGCTCTGCATGGAGCTCTGCCTGCCACCACTTGAGGGACACAGAGCTGCCAACGCCCCAGCTGCCCTCACTGCCCCCAAACGGAGCTGCCGGCCCTCCCCACGGCGCCACCACCGCTCCAGCACCTCCTGTCCCCATCACCCCGACCCTGACGGCACATCCAGGGCTCCACGTCCCCAAGGACAGCAGAGCCCCCCGGGGGGCACCGCTGCACTCCCCCTCCCTTTGTGAGCGCCCCCACAGCTGCTCGTTGCCACGCACCTCCTGCGATGCCCGACACGATGGAGGCGACCCCGGAGGCGGGGGCCCCGCGCAGCCCCTCGATGGTCCGCTTGGACTGGTTGTTCAGGCGTTGCTTCAGCTCCACCTTCTCGGATTCCAGCTGGTCGATGTCAGCCTGGAGGGCGTCCATGGTCTCCTCAAACTCCCTGCAGAAGCCCACGCGCTCACAGCTCTGACCACGGCTCGCCCCGTGCCGCCCCACAGATCGCCCCACATCGCCTCGAGCAGAATGGGTGGCTCTGGGCCACAGGGGACCCCTAACAGCCCCATAGCCCCCGCAGCCCCCACCCCACGCTTACTTCTCCTTCTTCTTGAGCAGTGTTTGGGTCTCGTCCAGCTTCGTCTGTATCTTTTCCACGCGGTCGTCGGCATCCTTGGACGCGCTGTCCAACTTCTTCTCCAGGAGGCTGAGGCGCACGTTGGCTTCGCTCAGCTCCTCACCCTGCAGCACAGGGGAAGAAAGCAGAGCTCAGAGCCCTGGGGGAGCACAGGGGAGAGCTCTCTGCAGGTCCCTAACAGGGGCTGCCCAGAAATCCCACACTGCCGTAACGCCGGTGCCCAGAGCAGCGCCCACAGCGAGGCACCGGGCTGCAGCACTGCTGAGGATCGGATGGGGTGTGAAGCAGCAGCTCCACAGGCAGCAGCTCGGCAGCGGGGGCACAACGCTGAGCACTACAGCAGCCCTGCTGCCCTCCGCTGGCTGGCTGCCCCACTGACGGCTCACCTTGATCTTGAGGGACTTCTTCAGCTCCTTGATGACCGTCTCCCTGTCCTCCAGCTTCAGCCCCAGCCCCTCAGCATCGGTGATCTCAGCCCGAAGAGCGGCTGCCCGCAGCTCAGCAGGTGGGGTGGGCTGCAGAGGGGAGCGGAGGGAGACGATATAGAATTGGGTTGCAGGGCGCCAAGCACAGCCCCCCCCGCAGCTCACCCCACAGCTCACCCCACAGCCCACCCCTCAGCCCACCCCATAGCCCACCCCGTAGCCCACCCTGCGGCCCAGCCCGCAGCCCCCCCTGCAGCCCACCCTGCAGCCCAGCCCGCAGCCCATCCCGCAGTCCACCCCACAGCCCGCCCTGCAGCCCAGCCCACCCCCCAGCCTGCAGCCCAGCCCGCAGCCCACCCCATAGCCCACCCCATAGCCCACCCTGCAGCCCAGCCCGCAGCCCCCCCTGCAGCCCCCCCTGCAGCCCCCCCTGCAGCCCAGCCCACAGCCCAGCCCACAGCCCACCCCTCAGCCCACCCCTCAGCCCACCCCATAGCCCACCCCTCAGCCCACCCCTCAGCCCACCCCTCAGCCCACCCCATAGCCCACCCCACAGCCCACCCCTCAGCCCACCCCACAGCCCACCCCACAGCCCACCCCTCAGCCCACCCCATAGCCCACCCCATAGCCCACCCTGCGGCCCAGCCCGCAGCCCCCCCTGCAGCCCACCCTGCAGCCCAGCCCGCAGCCCATCCCGCAGTCCACCCCACAGCCCGCCCTGCAGCCCAGCCCACCCCTCAGCCTGCAGCCCAGCCCGCAGCCCACCCCATAGCCCACCCCATAGCCCACCCTGCAGCCCAGCCCGCAGCCCCCCCTGCAGCCCCCCCTGCAGCCCCCCCTGCAGCCCAGCCCGCAGCCCACCCCACAGCCCGGCCCACCTTGCTCTGTGGCCGGTCGGCATCGTATTCTCCCTCCTGCATGGCCGTGGCCATCTTGTTCATGGTGGCAATAAGGATGCTGCAGGACTGGCGCAGGCACTCGTAGGGGTTGATGCCCTGAGTGCCGTAGATCTACAAGGAATTGGGGGGAAGTGGCAGGGCAGGAGGCCCTCAGCAGAGCTCCCAGCCCCCTGCCGCCCCCCCACACCGTGTCACATCCACAGGGGCTGCAGGGCAGAGCCGGCTGCGGTGCAGCATTTCCCATCCCGCTTTGCTCCAGGCTCTGCAGCGCAGCAGGGATTCGGTCCCCTCGCTGCAGCAGGGCACCCGGGGAGGCAGAGCACAGCTGCCCACCTGCTCGCTGACTTTGAAGGCCAAGTCTTCCAGCTTCACTGCCTGCAGCCCCTCATTCTCAGCCAGCGGGGCGATGAGCTGCGCGCCGGCAGCGGCCACCTCCTGCAGCACGGCCACCACCCAGGTGAGGTGCTTACGGCAGTCCAGCAGCGTGTCTGACACCTGGGGCCGGGCAGAGGGAGGTTGAGGGGGGGAAGCAAAGGGGCCGCACCACCCCAGGCACTGCAGCCATGGAGCAGAGCAGCCCCTGGCCGGGCTCCGACAGGGCTGACGTTTAGCAGCCATCACTGGGAGGAGGGCAAACGTGGGGGAAGCAGGAGGAAACTCAAGGATGGAGGGGAGGCCATGAAGCCCAGGCACCCCCCCTGAGCACAGACAGCACGCAGCCCACCTGCTGCCCAAAGCCCAGCGCTGCTGGGATGCCCGGTGCGTCCGTGCCCGGCATGCGGCGCCGGATCTTCTTGCAGAACTGCCTGATGTCGCTGCACGACGTCTCCAGGTCCTTGAGCAGGATGGCCAGGTCGGACGCCTCCTGCCCGGCCTAAGAGAGGAAAAAGGAGCTCAGCCATCTGCTGGGGATGGGGGCACCCAGCGCAGCCCACCCCTCGCTCCCTCCTACCTGCAGGAAGGCGCGCAGTCTGCACACCTCCACCCCCATGCAGTCCAAGGCACTCTGGGTGAACTGTGGGCACAAAGCGGGCGCCGTGAGCAGCAGCGCAGGGCAGCACGGTGCTCTGGGCTGCAGTGCTGGGTCGGACCCCCTGCACCCCATGCTGCTGCAACCCCAGGCTTTCCAGGAGAACAGTTTGAGGGCCAAACAGGTTTGGTTTCACCCCGTGGGGTGTGATGCTTCCACACGGAGCCCAGGAGCTCCTGGATGCGAGGGACCCTGCAGGGCCCACAGCCCACACCTCCCCCCTGTCCCACGGCTGTGCCAGCAGCAGCAGCTGCCAGGGAACAGCCAGCGAGGCTGGGGGGGTTGCAGGGACTCCCAGGCCACCCCCATGGGATGCGGGGGGCAGCGGCTGCATTGCAGCACTTCACCTTGATGTGGTCGGCCAGCTGCATGGTGCAGTCCTCACCCTGCTCGGCCAGGTGGATGCTGTACAGGTGCTGCACGAAAAGAGATCATCACAGACCGGCGTCCCTTGAGTGCTCCCACACATGCAGGCACACGAACCAAGTGTGGAAATGCATTAAAAAAAGCCAACCCACAAAGGCTGAGTTTGCCCTCATTTTTAACTGGAAGCGAAAACTCAGCAGGAGCAGCGCAGGCCTTGCGAGCACCCAGCCCTCACAAGGAGCTGCATTAAGGGGGGCCCTTCTGAACCACCCACCGACAGCACAGAGGTGCAGAATCCCAGCGCAGGGGAATTCTGTTGCACCTCCCGGGATGCAGCACAGCCCCAGCCGGCGGCCGCGGGCTCAAAGGCCGCATGCTGCAGGGGTGAAATGCCCCCTGGAGCACCAAGGCAGGCTGGTGCACGGCGCCCACCTGGTAGTACTTGATGGCTTTGGTCAGGGGCTCCACGTTGACCGTCTCGTCCAGCTGGTCCTTGTGCAGCAGCTCGATCAGGAAGTCCAGGGAGCGCTCGTGCACGCTCATCTCGGGGTACAGCATCCCCACCTTCTTGTACACCTCCACGCTGCATTTGTTCAGGGCTCTGGGGGGGGGGGAACGCAGGCACGGTCAGCTCACCTGTGACAGCAGCGGGGCTGTGCTGTTTGGGAGCCGACTTCCAAGCTCCCTGGGGAGCACAACAGCTGGGCAGAAGTCAAGACGCCCGCAGGAAAGCAGAGCACGAAACGGGAGCTCCGTGAGGCAGCCCCCGGCGCGGCGCAACGCAGCCTCTGGGGGCAGAACGCAGCGCTGGAGGCAGATCCGCCACCTCGCAGCAGCGCACAGCGTTCAGCAGCAAAGGAATCTCCCAGAGCTCTGCCTCGGCGAGCCCCGTTCCTGGGAGCTGCCCCCTGCAGGACGAGCGCAGCCCCTCACCGCCATCCCCACGCCGCGGCACCGCACAGCAATGCGGCGTCGATGGGAGCCGGACGGCTGGGCTGGGGGCTGGGGGCTGGGGATGGGGCAGCGGGGCGGGCCGTGCACTCACTGCTCGTATTTGTGCAGCGTGGCCTGCAGCAGGCTCAGCGAATACACCAGCCCCGCTGCGAAGCTCAGCTGCTCTCCTGCCGTTCCCCGCAGCCCCGTGCGCGCCGCGCAGTTCTCGTTCAGCTCGAACTTCTCCTGCGCCTGTTTGCTGATCAGCTCCGCCTGTGGGGAAGGGGAAAGCTTCAGGAGTCGTGCTGCGCCTGCCCTGAGTTGGTCTGCTGGGTACGGGGTGGATCCCCTGCACCTCCGTCCCCAAAAAGCACCGTTCCTGGGAGGATCTCTGAGCGCGGAGAGGAACCGGCTGGGAGCCCCCACCGCGCCCGTGCTGGCGGAATGCTGGCACTGCCCAAAAGGTCAGGCTGAGCCCCAGTGCTGCAAGCAGCTGGCAGCCAGGGCAGGAACCTCTGCTCCCTCCTCCTCCTTCTCCTCCTCCTCTCCCTCCACCTCTTCCTTCTCCCAGGCCCCGCTGAAGGTCCTCACACAAATAAACACTCAAAATCCCAGGACGGAAGGTGAAGCCCAACAGCACAGCGGCTGCAGGACGGCCCCTCCAGCCCCGGGGAGCCCACCTTGCAGATGAGCCGTGGGATGAGCAGCAGCACCAGGATGCAGTCGTGATCCCCGCCGTGGCGCAGGAAGCTGTCCGGCATGAAGGAGGTGAGCAGGGAGACGTGCCGGTTGGCCTGCTGCACCTCCATCTGCCGCAGCTCCATCTCGATGGCCTGCAGCAACACAGCGCAGAGCTGCTCAGTGCTTCCGACCCGGCGCCCGGCTCACGCCAACCCCACGCAGCGCCGCAGGACGGGGCGGCAGCTGAGAGCAGCGCGGAGGAAAAGGCGCAGGGTGCTGATGGTGCACGGCTGCCTGAGAGCCAGCGGCACAGAGCAGCGCAGAGCAGCACAAACCAGAGCAGTGCAGAGCAGCACAGAGCAGCACAGAGCAGCACAGACCAGAGCAGTGCAGTGCAGAGCAGTGCAGAGCAGAGCAGTGCAGTGCAGAGCAGAGCAGAGCAGTGCAGTGCAGAGCAGAGCAGAGCAGAGCAGTGCAGAGCAGTGCAGCGCAGAGCAGAGCAGAGCAGTGCAGTGCAGAGCAGAGCAGTGCAGTGCAGAGCAGAGCAGAGCAGAGCAGTGCAGCACAGAGCAGCAGAGCAGCACAGACCAGAGCAGTGCAGAGCAGTGCAGTGCAGAGCAGAGCAGAGCAGAGCAGTGCAGTGCAGAGCAGTGCAGTGCAGAGCAGAGCAGAGCAGTGCAGTGCAGAGCAGTGCAGCGCAGAGCAGAGCAGAGCAGTGCAGTGCAGAGCAGAGCAGTGCAGTGCAGAGCAGAGCAGAGCAGAGCAGTGCAGCACAGAGCAGCAGAGCAGCACAGACCAGAGCAGTGCAGAGCAGTGCAGTGCAGAGCAGAGCAGTGCAGTGCAGAGCAGAGCAGAGCAGAGCAGAGCAGTGCAGAGCAGAGCAGCGCAGAGCAGAGCAGAGCAAAGCAGAGCAGAGCAGTGCAGTGCAGCGCAGAGCAGTGCAGAGCAGCACAGAGCAGCACAGAGCAGTGCAGTGCAGAGCAGCGCAGAGCAGCACAGAGCAGTGCAGCACAGAGCAGTGCAGAGCAGCACAGAGCAGTGCAGCACAGAGCAGTGCAGAGCAGTGCAGAGCAGCACAGAGCAGCGCAGAGCAGAGCAGCGCAGTGCAGTGCAGTGCAGAGCAGAGCAGCGCAGAGCAGAGCAGAGCAGAGCAGTGCAGAGCAGCACAGAGCAGTGCAGTGCAGTGCAGAGCAGCGCAGAGCAGAGCAGAGCAGAGCAGCACAGAGCAGCGCAGAGCAGAGCAGTGCAGAGCAGTGCAGAGCAGCACAGAGCAGTGCAGTGCAGTGCAGAGCAGCGCAGTGCAGTGCAGTGCAGAGCAGAGCAGCGCAGAGCAGAGCAGAGCAGTGCAGAGCAGTGCAGAGCAGTGCAGTGCAGCACAGTGCAGCACAGAGCAGTGCAGAGCAGCACAGAGCAGAGCAGTGCAGCACAGAGCAGCACAGAGCAGCATAGAGCAGAGCAGAGCAGCACAGAGCAGCACAGAGCAGAGCAGAGCAGCACAGAGCAGCACAGAGCAGTGCAGTGCAGCACAGAGCAGAGCAGAGCAGCACAGAGCAGCACAGAGCAGCACAGAGCAGCGCAGTGCAGTGCAGAGCAGCACAGAGCAGCACAGAACAGGCTCAGGGCTGTACAGCTCTCAGGAGAAGGGCGCCCCCCCAGCACCCCACAGCTCCACGCAGCAGGAAGCACCCGAGGACGGTTTGCAGCCGGCACCCGGCGCTCCTGCTGCCCTACCTTCGCGTGGGCCTTCGTCTCTGCAAACTTGATCTTGAAGTCGAACATCTCGGGAGGAGGCTGCTGCTGCTTCTCTGCGGACGCCTCTTGCTGACTCATGAGCTCCCGGTTCACATCCTGAGCACGGAGAGAAGCGCGCTCACACAGAGGTTCAAACCACGCAGCCCCACGGCCCCTGCGCACCCACAGCAGCTGCAGGGCTGCTCTCCGGGGGCTCCTTGTGCAACAGCAGTGGGGGAAGGTGAGAAAGAGGAACACAGCTGATGCTGCTGAGCTGTGTGGAAGCCGAGGAGCCCCATGGACTCATCACCCATCTCTGAGCCACCAGCAACGCCAAGGAGAGCTGAGAGCTGTGCTGGGTGACCCACGGTGCTCCAGCTGCTCCAGGTTCCCAAGTTTGCAGCAGCAGAGCTCAGCAGAGCGAATGCTGAAACACCCATGTGCTCAGTATGGGCTCCAGCAGATGCTCCCCGTGCAGCAGAGGGACAGCCAGCACTGCCTGGAGCCGTGGGCACAGCCAGCACAGCACAGAACCTCTGCAGGGCAGCAGAGTCACAGAATGGTTGGGTTGGAAGGGACCTCAAGGATCACAAAGCTCCAACCCTCTGTTGCACGCAGGGCCACCAACCTCCATATCTAAAGCTACACCAGGCTGCCCAGGGCCCCATCCAACCTCCAACACCTCCAGGGATGGACGGGGCATCGCAGCCTCTCTGCAGCTGTTCCAGCACCTCACCTCTCTCTCTCTAAAGAACTCCCCCTGACATCCAACCTCATTCTTCCCTCCCTCGGCTCCCAGCCGTTTCCCCTCGTCCTGCTGCCATCTCCCCTTGCACAGAGCTGCCTCCCCTCCTGGCTGCAGGCTCCCTTCAGGCACTGCAGGCTGCACTTTGCTCACCCCACAGCTTCTCTTCTCCGTGCTGAACAAGCCCAGCTC
Source organism: Tetrao urogallus (assembly GCF_951394365.1). Taxonomy (NCBI): domain Eukaryota; kingdom Metazoa; phylum Chordata; class Aves; order Galliformes; family Phasianidae; genus Tetrao; species Tetrao urogallus. The sequence continues at coordinate 70,792,393 of NC_136817.1, forward strand.
CCTCAGCCTGGCTTTGTGATCAATGCTGCAGCCCCTGCTCATCCCTGTGGCTCCTCTGCTCCCTCTCCAGCAGCTCCCTGCCTTTCCTGCACTGAAGGCTCCACACCCGGACGCAGCCGGGCAGCAGAGCAGCACGCAGCCCCAGCTCACGGCCAGCCCTCTGTGGACACAGCCAGGCTCAGCCCCGTGCTCAGGGCCTCCAGCAGTACCTGCAGGTGCGCCGTCAGCTCCCGGTATTTCTTGATGGTCTGCTGATAATCAGCCACGGTCTCCTGGGCGGCCTCCACGCGTTTCTCCGCCTCGCGCACCCGCGCCGTCGCCATGTCCAGCTGCTCCCGCAGCTCCAGCTCCGTCTCCCTGGCGTTCTCCTGCAGCTCGTCGTTCATCTCGTTCATGGCTTCCTGGGGAGGAGGGACAGAGAAGCACAGAATCAACCACAGAACGGCCTGGGTTGCACAGCAGCGCGATGCTCATCCGGTTCCAACCCCATGATGGGTGCAGGTCGCCGACCAGCAGCCCAGGCTGCCCAGAGCCACGTTCAGCCTGGCCTCCAATGCCTGCAGAGGCGCTGATGTGCCGTGGCGCCGCTGCTGGGCAGCACAGAGCAGCTCCCAACCCGCTGTGGGGTCCCACCGCCCCCCACCCAGTGCCCCCACCTACCAGGTCCCCAACGGTCTCACGCAGCTCCCGGACTTTCTCCTCCAGGTCCAGGTTTCTCTCTGTCAGAGTTTCCACCATCTCTTCGGCGCCCAAAGCAGCGTCCACCTGGAAGCAGCACCGACTCACAGCCCCACCTCAGGGCTGCTGGGGGCCCGACTGCTGCACGGCCAGCCCAGCACCGGGCAGCCCCAACCGTGTCACCAAGTACGGGCTGCAACAGTGACTGCAGAAAGGGCTCCGAGCCAACAGGTGCCCCCACCTGCTGCCCAGTGCCCCACATCCACTGCTGAGCCCCACATCTACTGCTCAGCCCCACATCTACTGCTCAGCCCCACATCTACTGATGAGCCCCACGCCTGCTGCCCAGTGCCCCACATCTACTGCTGAGCCCCACATCCACTGCTGAGCCCCACATCTACTGCTGAGCCCCACATCTACTGCTCAGCCCCACATCCACTGCTGAGCCCCACATCCACTGCTGAGCCCCACATCTACTGCTGAGCCCCACATCCACTGCTGAGCCCCACACCTGCTGCCCAGTGCCCCACATCTACTGCTGAGCCCCACATCCACTGCTGAGCCCCACATCTACTGCTGAGCCCCACACTGCTGCCCAGTGCCCCACATCCACTGCTGAGCCCCACACCTGCTGCCCAGTGCCCCACATCCACTGCTGAGCCCCACATCCACTGCTGAGCCCCACATCTACTGCTGAGCCCCACATCTACTGCTGAGCCCCACACTGCTGCCCAGTGCCCCACATCCACTGCTGAGCCCCACACCTGCTGCCCAGTGCCCCACACTGCTGCTCAGCACCCCAGCCATCCCCCCCAGCACTCACCTGCTCCTTCAGCTCATCGACCGTTTTCTCCGCCTGCTTCACCTCCTCCTGCAGTTTCTCCCTCTGCTGTCGCAGGGATTCCAGCTCCGTGTTTTTCTTCTCCATTTGCTTCTGGAGTTTCACGTGTTCCTGCTTCTCCGACGCAGAGAGGTCCCTCATCCTGCAGGACAGCGAGGCTCAGCAGCAGCCCAGCAGCAGCCCAGGCAGCGTGGGGAGGCCATTCCTTGCAGCACACTGCACAGTGCTGGCAGAGTGCAGCTGAGGAGCCCCCAGACCCATTTGTGTAGTTGGGCACTGATAGCAGGGCTGAAAGCACTCATAATGTCACTGCTGGGCTCTGTATGACACAACAGCACTCATAATGTCACTGCTGGGCTCTGTATGACACAACAGCACTCATAATGTCACTGCTGGGCTCTGTGTGACACAACAGCACTCATAATGTCACTGCTGGGCTCTGTGTGACACAACAGCACTCATAATGTCACTGCTGGGCTCTGTATGACACAACAGCACTCATAATGTCACTGCTGGGCTCTATGACACAACAGCACTCATAATGTCACTGCTGGGCTCTGTATGACACAACAGCACTCATAATGTCACTGCTGGGCTCTGTGTGACACAACAGCACTCATAATGTCACTGCTGGGCTCTATGACACAACAGCACTCATAATGTCACTGCTGGGCTCTGTGTGACAGAACAGCACTCATAATGTCACTGCTGGGCTCTGTGTGACACAACAGCACTCATAATGTCACTGCTGGGCTCTGTATGACACAACAGCACTCATAATGTCACTGCTGGGCTCTATGACACAACAGCACTCATAATGTCACTGCTGGGCTCTGTGTGACACAACAGCACTCATAATGTCACTGCTGGGCTCTGTGTGACACAACAGCACTCATAATGTCACTGCTGGGCTCTGTATGACACAACAGCACTCATAATGTCACTGCTGGGCTCTGTGTGACACAACAGCACTCATAATGTCACTGCTGGGCTCTATGACACAACAGCACTCATAATGTCACTGCTGGGCTCTGTATGACACAACAGCACTCATAATGTCACTGCTGGGCTCTGTATGACACAACAGCACTCATAATGTCACTGCTGGGCTCTGTATGACACAACAGCACTCATAATGTCACTGCTGGGCTCTGTATGACACAACAGCACTCATAATGTCACTGCTGGGCTCTGTGTGACACAACAGCACTCATAATGTCACTGCTGGGCTCTGTATGACACAACAGCACTCATAATGTCACTGCTGGGCTCTGTGTGACACAACAGCACTCATAATGTCACTGCTGGGCTCTATGACACAACAGCACTCATAATGTCACTGCTGGGCTCTGTGTGACACAACAGCACTCATAATGTCACTGCTGGGCTCTGTATGACACAACAGCACTCATAATGTCACTGCTGGGCTCTGTGTGACACAACAGCACTCATAATGTCACTGCTGGGCTCTATGACACAACAGCACTCATAATGTCACTGCTGGGCTCTGTATGACACAACAGCACTCATAATGTCACTGCTGGGCTCTGTATGACACAACAGCACTCATAATGTCACTGCTGGGCTCTGTATGACACAACAGCACTCATAATGTCACTGCTGGGCTCTGTATGACACAACAGCACTCATAATGTCACTGCTGGGCTCTATGACACAACAGCACTCATAATGTCACTGCTGGGCTCTGTATGACACAACAGCACTCATAATGTCACTGCTGGGCTCTGTGTGACACAACAGCACTCATAATGTCACTGCTGGGCTCTGTATGACACAACAGCACTCATAATGTCACTGCTGGGCTCTATGACACAACAGCACTCATAATGTCACTGCTGGGCTCTGTGTGACACAACAGCACTCATAATGTCACTGCTGGGCTCTGTGTGACACAACAGCACTCATAATGTCACTGCTGGGCTCTGTGTGACACAACAGCACTCATAATGTCACTGCTGGGCTCTGTGTGACACAACAGCACTCATAATGTCACTGCTGGGCTCTGTGTGACACAACAGCACTCATAATGTCACTGCTGGGCTCTGTATGACACAACAGCACTCATAATGTCACTGCTGGGCTCTGTATGACACAACAGCACTCATAATGTCACTGCTGGGCTCTGTGTGACACAACAGCACTCATAATGTCACTGCTGGGCTCTGTATGACACAACAGCACTCATAATGTCACTGCTGGGCTCTGTGTGACACAACAGCACTCATAATGTCACTGCTGGGCTCTGTGTGACACAACAGCACTCATAATGTCACTGCTGGGCTCTGTATGACACAACAGCACTCATAATGTCACTGCTGGGCTCTGTATGACACAACAGCACTCATAATGTCACTGCTGGGCTCTGTGTGACACAACAGCACTCATAATGTCACTGCTGGGCTCTGTGTGACACAACAGCACTCATAATGTCACTGCTGGGCTCTGTATGACACAACAGCACTCATAATGCCACTGCTGGGCTCTGTGACACAACAGCACTCATAATGTCACTGCTGGGCTCTGTGTGACACAACAGCACTCATAATGTCACTGCTGGGCTCTGTATGACACAACAGCACTCATAATGTCACTGCTGGGCTCTGTGTGACACAACAGCACTCATAATGTCACTGCTGGGCTCTGTGACACTACAGCACTCATAATGTCACTGCTGGGCTCTGTATGACACAACAGCACTCATAATGTCACTGCTGGGCTCTGTGTGACACAACAGCACTCATAATGTCACTGCTGGGCTCTGTATGACACAACAGCACTCATAATGTCACTGCTGGGCTCTGTGTGACACAACAGCACTCATAATGTCACTGCTGGGCTCTGTGTGACACAACAGCACTCATAATGTCACTGCTGGGCTCTGTATGACACAACAGCACTCATAATGTCACTGCTGGGCTCTATGACACAACAGCACTCATAATGTCACTGCTGGGCTCTGTGTGACACAACAGCACTCATAATGTCACTGCTGGGCTCTGTGTGACACAACAGCACTCATAATGTCACTGCTGGGCTCTGTATGACACAACAGCACTCATAATGTCACTGCTGGGCTCTGTGTGACACAACAGCACTCATAATGTCACTGCTGGGCTCTATGACACAACAGCACTCATAATGTCACTGCTGGGCTCTGTGTGACAGAACAGCACTCATAATGTCACTGCTGGGCTCTGTATGACACAACAGCACTCATAATGTCACTGCTGGGCTCTATGACACAACAGCACTCATAATGTCACTGCTGGGCTCTATGACACAACAGCACTCATAATGTCACTGCTGGGCTCTGTGTGACACAACAGCACTCATAATGTCACTGCTGGGCTCTGTGTGACACAACAGCACTCATAATGTCACTGCTGGGCTCTGTATGACACAACAGCACTCATAATGTCACTGCTGGGCTCTGTATGACACAACAGCACTCATAATGTCACTGCTGGGCTCTGTGTGACACAACAGCACTCATAACGTCACTGCTGGGCTCTATGACACAACAGCACTCATAATGTCACTGCTGGGCTCTGTGTGACACAACAGCACTCATAATGTCACTGCTGGGCTCTATGACACAACAGCACTCATAATGTCACTGCTGGGCTCTATGACACAACAGCACTCATAATGTCACTGCTGGGCTCTGTGTGACACAACAGCACTCATAATGTCACTGCTGGGCTCTGTGTGACACAACAGCACTCATAATGTCACTGCTGGGCTCTGTATGACACAACAGCACTCATAATGTCACTGCTGGGCTCTATGACACAACAGCACTCATAATGTCACTGCTGGGCTCTGTGTGACACAACAGCACTCATAATGTCACTGCTGGGCTCTGTATGACACAACAGCACTCATAATGTCACTGCTGGGCTCTATGACACAACAGCACTCATAATGTCACTGCTGGGCTCTGTGTGACACAACAGCACTCATAATGTCACTGCTGGGCTCTATGACACAACAGCACTCATAATGTCACTGCTGGGCTCTATGACACAACAGCACTCATAATGTCACTGCTGGGCTCTATGACACAACAGCACTCATAATGTCACTGCTGGGCTCTGTGTGACACAACAGCACTCATAATGTCACTGCTGGGCTCTGTGTGACACAACAGCACTCATAATGTCACTGCTGGGCTCTATGACAACAGCACTCATAATGTCACTGCTGGGCTCTGTGTGACACAACAGCACTCATAATGTCACTGCTGGGCTCTGTGTGACACAACAGCACTCATAATGTCACTGCTGGGCTCTGTGTGACACAACAGCACTCATAATGTCACTGCTGGGCTCTTTAAGGCACACAGAGGCCACGTATCTGGAGGTCGAGCTGCTCCCAGCCCCTCGCAGGCTCGCAGTGCAGTGCAGTGCAGGCACCCCCTCCCCCAGGCACACGAGCTGCCCTCAGGGGACTTGGCAGCAATAAATGTCACTGCAGTGAGAAGGAATTCTCCCTTCTCTGCTGCAGGCTCACAGAGCACAGAGCTCAGAGCCCCAGGGTGGCAGCAGCCGCCACGTGCACTCATGCACACAGGGATTCTGATCAGCGCACAGCGACAGAGAGAGACGGCCCCCATCCTCCCGGGGAGCGCAGGCGCTCTCCTACCTCACAAGAGCTTCCTTCAGTCTCGCGTTTTGCTCCTCCAGCTGCTTGACCTGGTAGCTGGACGCTGCTCCATCCGAGCCTGCAGCAGGAAGGAAGGTTCTGCTCTCGTGGACTCACCAGCAGCTCCGGCTCCCCGGCGCGAAGCGCTCAGGAAGAGGGCAGCTGAGTCACAGAGAGGGCAAAACACAGAGGGCCCTTCTGGAGGGGGACCGCCGTCCCCAGCACGGGGACAGGCACTGAAACGAGGCCCCTGGCTCCCAACCCATCCATCCCCACCCTTCCCCAGGGCTCAGGGAGTTGAGTGCCCTCCCCAGGACGCAGCAGCCCAGGCCGACCATCCCCAGCTCCTCGCCCACCTTTCTCTTCGATCTCGTGCTTCAGGATCTCCAGGTCCATGGTGAGATATTCCACCTTCTCCTTCAGGGAGTCCACCTCCTGCTGCAGGGACTCTGCCCGCTCCTCTGCCATCTCCTTGTCCAGGGTTGCCATCTCGATGGCGTCGGCAGTGTCGGCCATCTCCTCCATGTAGCGCTCCTTGGCTTCCAGAGCATCTTTGGCTTCCTGGGGTCAAACGCACGGGTGAAAACACCGTGCCCAAAGTGCAGGGCCAGCAATGGAGAGCCCTCCCACGAAGCCCTGGGCAGCTCCAGCTCTCACAGCCGTCCCAAAGGAGGCTTGAGGCCCACCTGGAGGTGCCCAAGGCCAGGCTGGATGGGGCCCTGCTGCAGGGTTGGCTCTGGGTGGGCTTTAAGGCGCCCCCCAACCCAACCGTTCCATCATGCCACAGAACGGTCTGAGTTGGAAGTGGCCTTCGAAGGCCACCCCTGCAATGAACAGCAGCACCCACAGCTCCAACACGGCGGCAGAGCCCCATTCCCTGCCCTTGGGGTCTCTCACCCACCCCCCCCTCTGGACAATGACCCTATGGTTCTAATTAACGACAGCTGATGAGGGCTGGCAGGGGCGGCTCTGTGCCCACACTCCCATTTCCCCTCCCCTATTCACAGCCTTTCCAGCTGCCTGGAGCTGTGCTGCCCCATCCCTGGAGATGCCCAAGGCCACGGATGGCCTGAACTGCTGGGGCAGCCAGCTTGTGGCAGGGATGGGGCTGGGGGCTGCGAGGTCTCAGCAGTGCTGAGAGCCCAGCTGTGTCTGTTACACACACATTTACACGCGCTGCCATCCCCTCCAGCCCCCCCAGGAACACAAACAGCCCCCAGCACAGCACCGCTCCCCTCAGCCCACACAGACCGTCCCAAACACCGACAGTGCAGCAAAGAGAAGCCCCTCAGTGCTGCATTAAAACAAAACCACAACGAGGTGCTGCTTTAAGCCACGGGAGCCGTGTGGGAACGCACTGCCTTTTAGAGACAGCAATTCCTGACAGCAACACAGAAGGAGACACGAAGAGGAGGCACAAAGCTTCTCCCCCAGCCCTGGGGACCCCACGCGAGCTGCAGGCTCACCTTCCTGGCCTCCTTTAGCCGTTTCTGCAGGTCTGCCTGCTGCTCCTGCATCTTGCTCTTCCACTCCTGCACCTGCTCCAGCTGGATCTTGTACTTCTCCAGCTCTTTAAGCTTGGCTTTGTCCTCATTGCGCTTGATCTTCAGCGTCTCCAACTTTTCCTCCAGGTCCCTGACTTGGGAACGCAGGTTTTCTTCCTCCTACAGCATCAAACCGAGAACGGCCAAGAGGAGGAGCAGCGTTCATAGCACGGAGCTCCAAGGAACCCACTGAACCCTGAGGGCAACCACTCAGAACCTCCCCAAATCGCCCACAGCCTCCCTGCACCCCAGCATCGCCATGGGGGCAGCTTTTGGAGACCTCCACCTGCAGCTCTGCACCCACAGCCCTTTCCACAAGCCTTTGGTGACTCCCCCCGAGGTGGCAGTGGGGTTACGGCATGCAGGAAACACGTTGGCACAAACAGAGCCAGACCTCACAGAAAGGTTTTCACACAACCGCCTGCGCGGCACCGCAGGCTCACAGCAACCAGGGCTCCAAGTTGTTAGTGAGCAATGAGGGCACAACGCACGAGCAGGGCACGCAGCCGTGCTCACACCCAGTGGGAACCCGACCCCTTGGGCACCTCCCAGCCCCCGTGGGTCCCAACCCCAACCCCATCCCACCCCCAGCGTGCCCAGCAGGCGGCCCAGTGCCCGGCAGGGCTCCCTTGGGCCCCGTGCGCGCTGCTTGGGGCCCCCATTGCCCCCATCTCTGCCCCTGCTGCTGCTCCAGGCAGCTGGAGGCTGCGCTGCTGGGGCTTTGTGGTGAAACCAGCACTGCCTTCAGCACACGGCTCCGCTGGGGACGATGCTGGTGCTCTGATGCAGGGCACAGCGAGCGCCCCAGGGCCGTGCTGTGAGCAGAGGCACCCAGCAGCCAAGCGGCGCCCTGCCCGACGTGCCCGGCCACACGTGGGGTTCTCACTGCACAGCGGCGAGCCCTGCAGCCCCCCCATGCACACAGCACAGCGCAGCAGTCACCTGGTCCTCCTGCACACTTTGCCCCACTGCTGGGCAGCTCTGCGGGCAGAGAAAGCTGCAGGTTACGCCCTGCAGCCCGGGGGACGCTGCGCTCTGCAGCACGGGCTGGGAGGGCTCTGGCCAGGCTCAAAGGGACGGCGCCGCCTCAGGGACGGTGCCCCACAGCCCCTCTGTGCCCAGCGTGGCACAGCACCGTCAGACGGCCTCCCTTGGGGCTGCCAGCTGCTCCCCTGCAACTGCAGCAGAGCCTCGGAGGAGAGCTCAGCGTTCGCACCGTGGAAAGAAAACCCCCAGGCCCACCTGCTTTGCGCTCTGTGGGTGCCCCACAGCTCAGGGCGACACCCCCCGTGCACCCATCCCAGCCCTGGGGTTTTACAGCCCCCCACCCAGGCTGCAGCCCCACATGGCGTCCCGTGCTCCCCATCCCAGCCCTGCAGCGCTCACACCTCACCCCAGCAGCACGGCTTTATGGCAGCCCCAGGACCCGGCTTAAAGCCATCGAGCTGGGGGACGTCAGGGAAGAGACCCTGCAAGACAGCCTGTGTGCCAACGGGATGGAAGGAGCAGCTTTCTGCTCTGCTTGCTCACTGCTGGGCAAACACCACCAGGCAGGCAGTGCTGCTGGCTTATCACAAGGCAGCAGAGCAGCACTGGGCAATGGGGTTCCCTCACTCCCAGCACTGGGCAATGGAGTTTCTTCACCTCCACCAGCACTGGGCAATGGGGTTTCCTCACTCCCAGCACTGGGCAATGGGGTTCCCTCACTCCCAGCACTGGGCAATGGGGTTCCCTCACTCCCAGCACTGGGCAATGGGGTTCCCTCACTTCCCCCAGCACTGGGCAATGGGGTTTCCTCACTCCCAGCACTGGGCAATGGGGTTTCCTCATTTCCAGCACTGGGCAATGGGGTTTCCTCACTTCCCCCAGCACTGGGCAATGGGGTTTCCTCACTTCCAGCACTGGGCAATGGGGTTTCCTCCCTTCCAGCACTGGGCAATGGGGTTTCCTCACTCCCTTCCAGCACTGGGCAATGGGGTTTCCTCACTCCCAGCACTGGGCAATGGGGTTTCCTCCCTCCCAGCACTGGGCAATGGGGTTTCCTCACTCCCAGCACTGGGCAATGGGGTTTCCTCACCTCCAACACTGGGCAATGGGGTTCCCTCACTCCCAGCACTGGGCAATGGGGTTCCCTCACTCCCAGCACTGGGCAATGGGGTTTCCTCACTCCCAGCACTGGGCAATGGGGTTCCCTCACTCCCAGCACTGGGCAATGGGGTTTCCTCACTCCCAGCACTGGGCAATGGGGTTTCCTCACCTCCAACACTGGGCAATGGGGTTCCCTCACTCCCAGCACTGGGCAATGGGGTTTCCTCACTTCCCCCTGCACTGGGCAATGGGGTTTCCTCATTTCCAGCACTGGGCAATGGGGTTCCCTCACTCCCAGCACTGGGCAATGGGGTTCCCTCACTCCCAGCACTGGGCAATGGGGTTTCCTCACTTCCCCCTGCACTGGGCAATGGGGTTTCCTCACTTCCCCCTGCACTGGGCAATGGGGTTTCCTCATTTCCAGCACTGGGCAATGGGGTTCCCTCACTCCCAGCACTGGGCAATGGGGTTCCCTCACTCCCAGCACTGGGCAATGGGGTTTCCTCACTTCCCCCTGCACTGGGCAATGGGGTTTCCTCATTTCCAGCACTGGGCAATGGAGTTTCCTCCCTTCCAGCACTGGGCAATGGGGTTTCTTCACCTCCACCAGCACTGGGCAATGGGGTTTCCTCACTCCCAGCACTGGGCAATGGGGTTTCCTCACTCCCAGCACTGGGCAATGGGGTTTCCTCCTTTCCAGCACTGGGCAATGGGCTTCCCTCACTTCCAGCACTGGGCAATGGGGTTCCCTCACTCCCAGCACTGGGCAATGGGGTTCCCTCACTCCCAGCACTGGGCAATGGGGTTCCCTCACTTCCAGCACTGGGCAATGGGGTTTCCTCCCTTCCAGCACTGGGCAATGGGGTTCCCTCCCTTCCAGCACTGGGCAATGGGGTTTCCTCACTTCCCCCTGCACTGGGCAATGGGGTTTCCTCATTTCCAGCACTGGGCAATGGAGTTTCCTCCCTTCCAGCACTGGGCAATGGGGTTTCTTCACCTCCACCAGCACTGGGCAATGGGGTTCCCTCACTTCCAGCACTGGGCAATGGGGTTTCCTCCCTCCCAGCACTGGGCAATGGGGTTCCCTCACCTCCCCCAGCACTGGGCAATGGGGTTTCCTCACTCCCAGCACTGGGCAATGGGGTTTCCTCACTCCCAGCACTGGGCAATGGGGTTTCCTCACTCCCAGCACTGGGCAATGGGGTTTCCTCATTTCCAGCACTGGGCAATGGGGTTTCCTCATTTCCAGCACTGGGCAATGGAGTTTCCTCCCTTCCAGCACTGGGCAATGGGGTTTCCTCACTCCCTTCCAGCACTGGGCAATGGGGTTTCCTCCTTTCCAGCACTGGGCAATGGGGTTTCCTCACTCCCAGCACTGGGCAATGGGGTTTTCTCCCTTCCAGCACTGGGCAATGGGGTTTCCTCACCTCCACTAGCACTGGGCAATGGGGTTTTCTCCCTTCCAGCACTGGGCAATGGGGTTTCCTCACTCGCAGCACTGGGCAATGGGGTTTCGTCACTCCCAGCACTGGGCAATGGGGTTTCCTCACTCCCAGCACTGGGCAATGGGGTTTTCTCCCTTCCAGCACTGGGCAATGGGGTTCCCTCACTCCCAGCACTGGGCAATGGGGTTTCCTCACTCCCAGCACTGGGCAATGGGGTTTCGTCACTCCCAGCACTGGGCAATGGGGTTTCCTCACTCCCAGCACTGGGCAATGGGGTTTTCTCCCTTCCAGCACTGGGCAATGGGGTTCCCTCACTCCCAGCACTGGGCAATGGGGTTTCCTCACTCCCAGCACTGGGCAATGGGGTTTCGTCACTCCCAGCACTGGGCAATGGGGTTTCCTCACTCCCAGCACTGGGCAATGGGGTTTTCTCCCTTCCAGCACTGGGCAATGGGGTTCCCTCACTCCCAGCACTGGGCAATGGGGTTTCCTCACTTCCAGCACTGGGCAATGGGGTTCCCTCACTCCCAGCACTGGGCAATGGGGTTCCCTCACTCCCAGCACTGGGCAATGGGGTTTCCTCCTTTCCAGCACTGGGCAATGGGCTTCCCTCACTTCCAGCACTGGGCAATGGGGTTCCCTCACTCCCAGCACTGGGCAATGGGGTTCCCTCACTCCCAGCACTGGGCAATGGGGTTTTCTCCCTTCCAGCACTGGGCAATGGGGTTTCCTCATTTCCAGCACTGGGCAATGGGGTTTCCTCACTCCCAGCACTGGGCAATGGGGTTTTCTCCCTTCCAGCACTGGGCAATGGGGTTTCCTCACTCCCAGCACTGGGCAATGGGGTTTCCTCACCTCCCCCAGCACTGTTCCCTGCAGCCCTTCCCAGGCTGCCAGCCTCAGGCTGGGCTCTGTGCTCCTCACACTGGTGCCCTCCATCTTCCTCAAGCTCTCATTTTAACCAACTGATAGAAAGCAGGACGGATGTAATGAAGAACTCTTTTACAGAACCCAAATGGAAGGACTACGCTGCTACAACCGTTAGAAACACCCAGGGGGAAGGAAGGTGGGAGTCGAGCAGCCCCATGCTGAGCACTGCACGGCTCTGCCCCGGCTCCAGCGCTGAGGACGCGGCTCCCCTCTGCCCTGCAGGGTGGGCGCCCTGCACACGTGGAGCCCCGCTTACCTTGGTGGGTGAGGGGACCATGGGCGCCACCGGCGAGGTCAGTGAAGGGGATGGGATGATGGGGGCCACCAGCGGCGTCTGGGCGGGTGTGCTGGGCTCACTGCTGCTCATCTCCCCACCCGAGGCCGAGGCCGACCCCGAGGGCCCCGTGGTGCCGCCGGAGGGGGCGGAGGTGGGGGTCCGGGTGGGCTGCAAAGCAAAGGGCAGAGCATCAGCGAGGCGCAACGTGGGTAAACGCTGCGAGGGCCACACGTCAGCCAGCTCTGCCCCCCAGCACCGTGCTGCCACCACAGCTGTGACAGCAGCACGGAGGAAGCCCAGAGTGAAGGAGGAGCGAGCGGGGCTCCGGGCTGAGCCCACCTGGGGCCGCATGCCCAGGGATTGGTGGCAGAAGGCAACGCTGCTCACAAACCCTGTGCTGGGTGCAGTGATACAGCAGGGCAGCCCCCAGCGATGGGGATGGCGGAGCAGTGCTGTGCCACCTCCCCTCCCGCGGCCACAGCTGCTGCCATCACACAACCTGTGCGTCCCCTGCAGGCGCCCCAGCTCTGCAGCTCCAGTGCTTGTGGGGAACGGAGCAACAGAAGGGCAGAGCAGCAGCTGGAGCCCAAAGGAAAGCGGGGCAGCCGGATGGAACTGCAGCAAAGGAGCGCCGCTTCCTCTCCGCCACCATGCTGCCATCACTGCTGCAGGCCCAGGGAGGGCACTGCCCCGCACAGCCTGTCCTACCTGCTCAGCTGAGGGGCTCAACACACAGCCCCACAGCCGGGCAGCCTCATCTCCTGACTCCATTCACTCCTGGAGATGGGCTGCACGGAGCACTGTGGCCTCTCAAGGCACACGGACCTGGATGCGTGGCACGGCACTGCTGTGCCTGCCCCACACACTGCACCCACTGCCCCCCTCCTGCCCCACACGCTGGGTCTCTGCTGCCCGACCCACACCCGGTGCAGCACAGCGGTGCTGGGGGAAGGCAGCACCTCCAGGCACAGCGCAGCAATCCCCTCCCCGGTGCCATCGCTGACCCTGTGGCACAAAGCAAATCTCCATAGCATCGAGCTCTGAGAAACGCACCGCCCCAACAAGGGAGTTCTTGTTCCTGCTGCTGCAGCTCTGCTCGGGCAAAGCTTTCCGTTGTGGCACAGAGCAGCAGCCCAGTACGGCCGCAGTGCTGCTGAGGTGCTCAGGGCAGAGCTGACAGCGATGGGGCTGGGGGGTCGCTGCTGCTGGGCAGGAGCAAAGTGCAGCGTGCTTGGTGAGGGCATAGAGCTGGCCGAAGGGCTTCAAGATGTGCAGGGCTGGAGCACCAGGCTTACAGGCAGTGGCTGGGGGAGCTGGCGTGGCTCAGGCTGGAGGAGGAAATCCAGGGAGCCTCACTGCTCTCTGCAGAGCCCTGAAAGGAGGTTGTGTGCTCCCAGGGAGCAGTGATGGGAGGCGACAGCCTCACACTGTGCCGGGGGAGGGAGCCCACATCCCTGGAACCACGGAGATGTGGCACCTGCTCAGTGGGGACGGTGGGGTGGGCCGAGCTGGGCGATCCCAGAGGTCTTTTCCAGCCTGAACGATACCGAGTCTCATCTCCTGACTCCATTCACTCCTGGGGATCGGCTGCACGGAGCACTGCGGCCTCTCAAGGCACACAGACGCGGCAGTGAGGGTGAAGCCATCCCTGTAGGGACCTCTCCAAAGAAGAGATGGAGCCGGGTGCCGCTCCAGCCCTAACCCAGCCGTCAATGAGCTCCCGGCTCATTTCCCACCCCTTCTGCCCTCGTCCAACCGCGTGCTGCATCCTGAGCAATGCATTCACCGCACGCTGGGGAACGAAGCACGAAGGGCTGCGCTGGGCTGCCACAGCCCTGCCCGACAGCTCTCACTGCTCCCAGCCCTGTGCTCACAGCCGCACAACGGGGAGAGCAGCGACAGCGAGGACACGGAGCCCAGCCAGCCCACAGCGCAGCAGCGCTCCGGGCACGGCTCAGCCAGCGGCACCGTTCCCCCGGCACATCGCCCCGCACTCAGACGCACTCCGGAGGAGCACGAGGTCCCGGTGAGCCCCTCCGGGTGCCAAGCGGCGCTGGGACGCAACGCAGCATCCAGCGAAGGGGAGGGGACACGACGAAGGCGAGGGGACACGACCGCCGCCGCTGTGCTCACCTTGGGCCGCCGGGCGGTGCTCTGCGGGGACACGGGAGCAGAAGGCAGAGGAGGAGAGACATTCAGACAGGGAAAGACAGGAGCAGAGGTACAGCGGCACAGCGGCAGACGCAGCAGAGAACGGGGAAAGGAAACAAAAGAGATGGCTGCCGTTAGTGCCCGCCGCAGCCGCACGGACGGCGCCGGTCCCGCGCTGCCAGGGATGCGCCGGGCAGAGCCCTGTGAGCACGGCCCAGCGGAGCACGTCGCCTGCAGCCCCCCGAGCCGCCCGCAGCCCCGCTCTGCAGGGTGAATCCCCTCCCCTGATGGCGCTGCTGGAGCTGCAGGTGGCGCTGCGCAGGGCTCGCCAGGCTCCGCTGCTGGAAGGCGCATCTCACCCGCCTCCTTCCCTAGCGATGTCCAAAAAGTGCGAGGTTGACTTTGTTATTATCCAAACTGCTTTGTTCCTCTCTCTCCCCCCCACCCTTTTGATGCTGGAGGAGCCGGAGCATCACTGACCGGCTGCCCCGAGCTGCTGCAGCCCCGCGCCCTCGCAGCGATGGCACCTCCTGCAGCCTCTTCCCAAACGCCTCCGTGCTTCCCTCTCATTCCCAGACACCAACCCATCCGCACAGGACCCCACGCAGAGCCCATCGCGTCCCGTGGGACCTCACGCAGCCCGGGGAGATCCCTGCAGCCACCTCTGGGCCACCTCTGGCCAGCAGAAGGATGGCCCCACTGCGGGGACGTGCAGCCCTGCAGCACCGACCTGACCCCACAGCAGCAGAACCGCTCGCAACACGAGCTGCTCGGTGCGTTTCGCTGAGGCTAAACCTCACTCCTCTCGCTCAGACCATTCCCTGAAAGGCTGCACGAAGCAGAACAGGGAGGAACACGCACATCTTCCCGAACATCTTCTGCTCTGCAAAGCCAGCTGGGAAAACGCAAGGAGAACAGAAGAGCTGAACACCTCCATCACACAGCGCTGCTTCGGGAGCTGCAGCACGAGCTCTGCTGGAGCACTTTGGCTTCTTCTGGAACTCCTGTTCCGTACGGCCCTGTCACCTACAGCCCTGCTGCACAGAGGGTCCATCAAATCCCCCTTGGGGTCTCAGCGGTGCAGACTCCAGCCCCGTCCCCGCACACGGCCCAGCTCAGCGATGGGCTCCGGCTGTCCCTGCTCACTGCAGGGGTCAGGCGGCCTCTGAAAGCGCCCTCCAGCTGCAAGCCCTCTGCTTCTGTAGCTCCCGTGGTGCCAACCAAACGCCGCCCCCCAGGGACGCATCTCGGTGACGCTCTTCGCAAGGCGGCCGCGTGGAACGGCAGAGTCCTGGTTTTATGCCTCCTCTCGCAGCACGGCCTGCCGTAACGTGGAAGGAGGCCGCGGTTCCGAGGCCACCGTGAGGAGCCCGTCTGGCAGCACCGGGTGACTCCGCGGGGAGGGAGGGAAAGCAGCACTTCGGGTCTGCGCTCCCCGCCGCACTCTGAGCGCCTCGCCGAGCGGTGGCTGCGCTGCCGTGCCGGCTCCTCCCTCCCAGCCATCACGGCCGGCTCCGCCGCTCTCCTCGCCGTTCCCGTGCAAGGAAGCGCACCCAGAGGCGCACAGAGGCAGGGTGCGAAGGGTCGCTCTGCTCGGCCGCGGGGTGCAGCCGCTGCAGCTTCTGTACGGCTCCAGGGCTGGCGCAGCCCAGCGCGAACGCCGCGGCCCCCCGGATCCCACCGTGCTGCGCACCGGCCCGCGGCAGCCGTCGCCGCCCGGTCGGTCAGCACGCAGCGTGCAGGAGGGGCCGTGCTGACAAGCTGTGTCGGGCCGGGCTGCCCCAGCTGTGGTGCTGCCCAGAGCCGCTCCATGGGTCACAGCTGGGATCTCCTGCGGCTCTCGGGGGCTTCCCTCTCGGGCAGCACGCAGCCCCGAGCATCACCCAGCACGGGGACGACCTGCCCCGTCACCCCACGCACCCCCAGCCCTGCAGCCCTCCCAGGTCACGCTGGCTGCACCCTGCACAACCACCACGGAGTTCCCAAAGGCTGGAACGCGCCATGCACAAGCAGGGCCACGTGCAGAGGAAGGGAAAGCGGCAAGAGGAAAACCGGGACCGAGCCAGGAGCAGCGCGGGGCTGAGCTGAGGGCCGCCGAGCGTCCTGCACCCACTGGGCGCTGCGGTGCCGTATGGCCCGTGGAGCTCTGCTCTGGATGTGGTCTGGGGTGGAGGGCAGAGCAGGCAGAGCAGGCAGAGCAGGCAGAGCTCTTCACTCTATTTGCTGAGTTCAAGGTAGCACATCCAGAGATGAAGATCAGCTGTGCTGCCGTGCGTTAAAGCCGCAAAGTCTCCTTGCTGATGCAGCGGAGGCCTTGGGTTAATTTCCATTTCCACTTCTTCATATCAGGCAAAAAAAATAAAATAAAAATCCTCCCAATTTCTCCTCAACGCCAGCGCTGACATCCTGGCCATGCTAAAAATAAGCATGCAGGGCAGCAGAGCAGCACAGAGCAGCACAGAGCAGCACAGAGCAGCAACGCACCGGGCACAGCCGCCGTCCCCCCGCCCCGCAGCAGCACGCAGCTCCCGCAGCACAGCACGGCTCTGCTCAGCACAGCTCGGCTCAGCACGGCTCTGCTCAGCACGGCTCTGCTCAGCACAGCTCGGCTCAGCACGGCTCGCCTCGGCCGGCCCCCGTGAGCCCCGAGCAGCGCAGCGCTGCGGCCCCGCTCCCCCCCCATCTCCATCCCCGCGGCCGCGAGCCCCGCATGCGGGTTAGGGCGCGGCTGTACCTTCCGTGCGGCCGGTGCCTGCCTCATGGCGGCGGGAGAGAATGGACACGGAGCCGTTAGCGCCCGCCGCCTGCAAATGGCCGCGCTCCGCGCTCGCCGCCCGCAGCCGCCGGAGCCCCGCGCCCGCCGCCCCGCGCCCCGCCGCCGCCGCCGCCGCCGCCGCCGCCTGACATCAGCGCGATGCCGCCCCGCCCCGCCCCGCCCCGCGATGCTCCGCAGCCGCCGCACGGCCGGAGCGACCCGGAGCGCTGCCCCCCAACCCCCCCCCTCCATCCCCGACCCCTTCCCACCATGCCCACCCACGGCTCCCCGCCGCCCCCCGGCGCCGCTCCCGCCCCCCCCCCCGGGGTGTTTCCAGCACCCAAAGGCCCGGCGCCTCCATCCCCCACCTCCACCCCGCGGCCCCACGGGGAAGACGAGCTCTGCCCGGTGCCCGGCACTCGGGACCCCGCTGGGCTCGGTCCCGACGCTGAGCCCTAGAGAGCGATTTTGGCCCTAGAGAGCCTTTTTTTGTCCCTAAAACCGAACCCCGTGTTTTTACGAGAGCCTCGGGCGCTCCGAGGCTGAGGATGGGAGCGACGGGTAACGGGGGAGACGGGGGAGACGGGGTCGGATGGGAGAGCTGGGCGAGGAAGTTACAGCCCCGGACCGGAGCCCTGCGCCGCCCCAACGCGGCCTTCGGGCCGCCGCTCGATGGGAGGCAGCCGCGGCCACAGCAGGGGAGGGGCGGGCTGGGCTTTAAGGACCCTGCCATCCCAAATCCAACCGCCCTGTGGTTCTATGACCTTTAAGAACCCTTCCAACCCAACCGTTCCACGGTTCTGTGATCTTTCAGGACCTCTCCAACCCAACCACATTCCATGGTTTTATGATCTTTCAGGACCTCTCCAACCCAACCATCCTATGGTTCTGTGATCTTTCAGGACCTCTCCAACCCAACCATCCTATGGTTCTGTGATCTTTCAGGACCTCCCCAAACCAACCATTCCAAGGTTCCATGATCTTTCAGGACCTCTCCACCCCAACCACATCCTATGGTTCTGTGATCTTTCAGGACCTCCCCAACCCAACCATTCCAAGGTTCCATGATCTTTCAGGACCTCTCCACCCCAACCACATCCTATGGTTCTGTGATCTTTCAGGACCTCCCCAAACCAACCATTCCATGGTTCTGTGATCTTTCAGGACCTCTCCAACCCAACCATTCCATGGTTCTGTGATCTTTCAGGACCTCTCCAACCCAACACAACCATTCCACGGTTCTATGATCTTTCAGGACCTCCCCAACCCAACCCAACCATCCTATGGTTCTGTGATCTTTCAGGACCTCTCCAACCCAACACAACCACATTCCATGGTTCTGTGATCTTTCAGGACCTCCCCAACCCAACCCAACCCAACCACATTCCATGGTTCTGTGATCTTTCAGGACCTCCCCAACCCAACCATCCTATGGTTCTATGATCTTTCAGGACCTCTCCAACCCAACCACATCCTATGGTTCTGTGATCTTTCAGGACCTCCCCAACCCAACCATTCCATGGTTTTATGATCTTTCAGGACCTCCCCCCCCCAACCACATTCCACAGTTCTGTGATCTTTCAGGACCTC
>NC_136817.1:70811556-70858057 GCF_951394365.1 Tetrao urogallus
GGGGGCTGCAAGGTAAAGGAACAAAGCAGCCACACGGAGCACTGGGTCGTCTTCCCAACGACGGAGGCACGAGCGGCTGTGTGAGGACAAGCCGCACGCAAACCAGCGTGGCAAGAACTGAGACTGCAGGCACAGGGAATGCATGCAGGGCATTCCTGCCATGCCTTCCTGTCCCAGACCTGAGGGAAAGCAGCTGGAAGCACAAAAGGAGCAGCCGACGTCACCGCCGGGCAGAGGACCGCGCAGGTACGGCTCCACTGCTTGCACCGGGCTGTGCCCAGCCCTGAGAACTGGCTCTTCCCTCCTTCCATGGCAAACAAACCTACCCCTAAGCAGCCCGTAGGGAACTACCACCCCTCCTTGTAGGAAATGACCCGTCCCTCCCTCGCCCCATGCAGCCATAGCCGAGCCTGGCGGTACTGCGGGTGTCGGGCGCTGCACACAGGTGGGCTGCAGTCCTTACCTTGGGGGAGGCACAGCCCCAGCAGGGCAGCCCCGCACGTGGCAGTGACCCATCCCAGCTCACCGCAGCGCGGCTCCCGGCCCAGCTCTCACCTTTTGCCACTTCCCAACAGCTCTCGCCCCACCGGAGCGCAGCTACGCATCGCCGCCGCTCTGCAGCGCGGCGCAGCCTCGCATTGCCCACAGCAGCGCTGTGCAGGCCCAGGAAGGCACGCAGCAGCCCTGTGGCTGCACGTCTGGGCACCACGCTGACCTCCCCTGCGTGGGGAGAGGCGCTGGGCTGGGGGGGGGGGGCATGCAATGAGCAGACATGCAGCCGGAGATGGAGTGGGAGGGCTGGGATGCACCCGAGGCGATGCATGCAGCTGGGATGGAACACACAGACTGTCAAAAACGCACCACCTTTTTGGGTTTGGCTCCACGCTGCATGAGGAGGAAATAAAAGGTTGAGAGTTAGAGCTCAGGGTATCGGATGGCGGCAGGAAGAACCGCTCCCTGTTCAGCCACCGCCGCCATCAGAGCTGGGTGTGCATTCACCGGGCTGCAAGGCCACGTACAACCAGAAAGAGAAATGCATTCGGACCGATCTAAACCAACGTGTGGAGCCTTAACAGAGGAAAGCAGGCAATGGAGCGTGCTTTCGACCCCTCAGCACACGCCGGTGCCACTGACCTGGCTTCCAAACTGGGCTGACGCAGCAGTTTGGGCTCAGGCCGCGCTGGAAGGAACGCACAGCCGCAGCCTCCAGCACTGCACCAGCACGGCTGGGGGTCCCCAGCAGCCCAGCTCCGTCCCCAGCCCACACAGAGCCCTGGCACAGCCCCCACGCTGCCCACACTCCCACCCTCTGGACCCCACAGACTCAGAGCCACAAGGATCAATGCTCTCACTGCAGCAGGGAGCGCCCCCCTCCCCTACAGAACGGCTGCTCCCACTGCAACGGACATCACTGCTCCTCGCCATCGAAAGGGAAATTCTGGAACGCCCACAATGAAAAGCGGGGCAGGAGGAAAAGAGAAGCAACTCCAACTCTTTCACCCCAGCAAGGAGCAGTGGGTTGAAGCAGCCCTAAGCTCTGCATTCAGGAACTCCCAGCCTGGTGGCTCTTCCAGCAAGCCTCTGCTCCCCAGCAAAGCCCACATCCTGCGCCGCGATGCCCCTTCCCTGACAGCAGCAGGAAGCCGCCCCTGCTCCATGCACTGCACCTTCACTGCGGGAGAGCAATCCTGCACAGGGGGCCCTGAGTCCCGGGGCCGCAGAGCTTCTGTGCTGCACCCATCTCTAGCATCAGTCTCTTAGGAAATGGGGCTCTGTCACCACAGCTGAAGGAGTGCTGGGACAACGCTGTGACAGCAGTGCTGCTGGAGCCACGAGTCGCAGCTGATGGTTCCTATGGGCCCCATCCCATGGGATGCACAAACTCAGGCCGCCCCAGGAGCCACGGCACTGAGCTCAGGGTGTAGGGAGGCGGTGGGAGCAGGGCCGTGTGCCACCAGGCAGGGCAGCGTGAGGGTGCAGATGTCAGCAGGCTGTGCGGTGTGAGCCCAGGGCTGGGCGCTGCAGGGTTGGGAACGCGGCCCTGAGGCACCGGGAACCAGAGCTGCTGTCAGGGATGTGGTGTGAAGGGCCATTGGGGCAGAGAGGCTGCCGTCAGGGGGTGCAACACCAACAGCATCCCCAGAGCAGCAGCGCCAAGCGGCTCCAGGAGGAGCAGTGTGGCAGCACCAACCCTAATTCACTATCAGAGCCTCAGGAAGGTAAGGGAGCCGTCAGGGGGCAGCGGCCACGGCCCCACAGCGCAGAGCCCCGGAGCCCCATCCTCCCGTTCCTCCAGCTGTGTGTTCAGTGCAGTGCACAGCTGAAGCCAGAAACTGAGATGCCTCACATCACAAGTGGGGAACACGGGGCAACGAGGGGCCACCAGCACAGAGGCTGCAGCCAACAGGCGGATGCTGACACGGCAGCAGGAGGCCAAGCGGCGCTCGGCACCCTGTGAAATGAAATGCCCCCAGCCCTCAATGGAAGGCAGGAAGGGGTTCCCCCACCCCATGCTCCTGGAACCCATGGGGCTCAGAGCAGTGAGCATCAAGATGGGGACCCACTCCGATTCCTGCTGCCCTGAGATGCGGCAGCCACGGATGCAACCCAGCCACAACGCCTCAAGCGCTGGGATTCCTGACCACGACATCCAGAAGCACATGCAGGTTCCTCCGCGAGCCCCACGCGCACAGCAGTGAGCTGCTTTCAGCTCCTCCAAGGCCACACTGCTCCCGCAGGGGTGGCTGTTTGTTTTCCCTGTCTTTAAGGAGCACAGGCACAAAGCACACGGGCTGTGCGTGCAGCAGTGCTGCTGAGCTTGGACCAGTGAGAGCAGCGCAGACAACGGCGCTGGGAATCTGCTTCTCTGCACCTGACTGGTTCCTTGTCATTAACCAAAACTCTTTGCTTGGCACCTCGCTTCTCAGGGGTTTGAGAAGCGCACTCTGCCGCTGGCATTCTCACTACAGTGAGCGCGGCTCGGTGCTGCAAAAGGCCAAAAAGAGGGAGGCAGGAGGAAAGCTGCCCTTCCAGCAGGTTTTGTGGGGGTGCATCTGCCTGCTGCTCCTGGAGCTCTCACAGAGGTGACAGATGGTCATGAAAGTAAACCCAGATGAATGGAACGTGCAGATCTGCCTCTCCACTGCCCCGTGCTGCGCAAGGAGCCGGAGGCAGCGGCTCACAGCGTGGGGTCAGTCAGCACTCACCAGTTTGCTGCCTTTGGCGGCGTCCAGGGAATCTGCAAAGGGAAAGAGAAACAAATCTGTCAGCGTTGGCCCAGAGGAGCCGGTTTCTGTACACAGAAAGGACCCAGCACGTGTTTGTGGCAGGTTGAAGCAGAGAGCGAGGAGCTGTGGATAAATAAAGCAGGAAATGGGGCTGCGATGGGGCAAAGGTGTGGAGGCAGAGGGACTCCCAGCAGAGCTGCAGGCACCGCCTGGGGGAAAAGCCACAGTGGCAACACAGCTCAGGGAGTGCCAGGCCCTGCAGCGTGGCCTCTGGGAGCGCACAGCAAAGCAGCACACCGACCTCTGGGCTGCGGGATGAACCACAGCACAGCTCTGCCCCAGGACAACCAGAGCCACACACACTGAGCAGAGCCAGCTCCCACCTGCCAGGCAGCAAATCCACAGCGCAGAAGAGCTGTGAAGACGTCTGCTGCCCAACGCCCCCCCTCCAGGTGCTGACAGGACAGGATGCCAGCTGGAATGGAGCTCTGCAGCCCCCAGGAGGCCACATCCCTGCGCTCAGCATTGCTGCTCTCTGCACCAGCGCTGTGTGCAGCTCCTGCTGCCGTGTGAGCATGGAGAGGTGCCTGCAGTGGGCTGCCCAGTCCCAGCCCTGCTGCAGTGCAGCTGCTCGGCGGGCACAGAGCTGCATGCAGGGCCAGGCAACCTGCACAGGTACTGCAGAGCTGCAGCAACGGCGCTGCCATTTCCATGGCAACTCCTGCAAGCACCGGCACCTCCTGCATGGCTCTTCCTGCCTCCACCTCCTGCCTCCACCTCCTGCCTCCACCTCCTGCCTCCTCCTCCTGCCTCCACCTCCTGCCTCCACCTCCTGCCTCCTCCTCCTGCCTCCACCTCCTGCCTCCTCCTCCTGCCTCCTCCTCCTGCCTGCCTCCTCCTGCCTCCACCTCCTGCCTCCACCTCCTGCCTCCTCCTCCAGCCTCCACCTCCTGCCTCCACCTCCTGCCTCCTCCTCCTGCCTCCTCCTCCTGCCTCCACCTCCTGCCTGCCACCATCCCCATCACCCACCGCTCCGTGCTGCAGCACTGAGGGCTGAGAGCAGCACTGCTGCAGAGTGCTGGGCAGCACAGCTCCATCCACACGGCGTTATTGAATCAGGGGTGAGGATGGAAGCAGGTGGCTGCAGGAGGGGGCAGCAGCACTGCCTGCAGTGACAACAACCCAGGCTGGCAGCTCTTCCCAGAGGAGTGCCATCCCTGATACAGGCCAGTGCCAACTCCTCCCTACAGACTCACAGTGTGCAGACCTAAGGAGAAGTGGGGAAATTCCTTGTACTGGGTGCTGAATACCAACTGGGAGTAAGAAAAACTGCGCTTTTACCTGGGAAGTCTGATCCCAGAGTGAAAAGATTGTACAGGTGCATATTATATACATTTCCATTTCCAACCCATCACCAACCCCTGCTGCCGTGGGGCTCAATAACAGCCTCACGTTGTGCTGGGGGGCTCGGCTGGGAGATTAGGAGCAATTTCATTTTGGAAAGAGGGGGTTGAAGCACCAGGGAGCGGGGGATCACCGAGCTGGGAGGAGCCCCAGAGCTGTGGAGAGGTGGCACCTGGGGCAGTGGGCACAGTGGGATGCGGATCCTGGGGGGCTCCTCCAACCCTGAGCTGAACAGTGGCTTTATTTGCCAAGCAAAGGGAAATTTCAGTTTCCAGAAGCCATGAGAGGGGGAAAAAAAACCAAAGGAAGCAACCCCACTTGGAACCAGTCTATGTTCACCAAACAGACAGAACCCCTCAGTCAGCACACGCTGCCCGCAGGCTGTCCGGGGTGGGAAACCGTCAGAGCTCTTTTCTAGCATCCCCAAACGCAGCACCAAACAATGGCTCAACAAAAACAGCGGCTCAGAGGAAGGGAAGCTTGGCCAGAGGGGACAACGGCCCCGAGCACCAGCAGGAGGCTGCAGGTGGGAGGCTTTGGGAAGCAGGCCCAAAGGCACCGCAGCCGAGCCGCCCAGCGCCGCACAGCCAGCTCCCAGCCGCCCCCAGGCCCGGCGCCTCACCTCGCTTGGGGACTTTCAGCGCGGCCGACTCCGGGGTCTCTGGGGACGTGGTGTCAGCTCCATCTTCAAACACCTGGATCTGGAAAAGGGTTGATGACATTGAGTGCCAAAGCCGCGGGCGGGCGCCGTGCGCTCAGCGCTGCAGCGGGCTGCACGGTTCTGCAGCAGGTTTGTGTCTGAATCCATTGAGGTCTCAGAGCACCGGCAGCCAGGGGGGGCTTTGGGGTCCCCAGTGGAAGCTGCAGGCTGTGCTGCGAAGGCTGAAGCACAGACACGTCTGAGCTGGAAGGAAGAGCAAACCACCCACAGGCCGCCAGCTGTGGTTTGTTGCTGGGGAAGGAGCCCCGGTGCCAGCAGTGCGCTCCTGGGAGAGATCACACAGCTTGTCCATGGGATCAGGCCCAGCCAGCAGGGGTTCATGAGAGGCAGGTCGTGTTTGACCAACCTCATCTCCTTCTACGACTGGGTGAGCAGACTGGTCGATGAGGGAAAGGCAGTTGATGTATCTACCTGGACTTCAGCACAGCCTTTGACACGGTCTCACACAGTGTCCAGCTGTGGAAACTGGCTGCCCGTGGCTTGGACAGTTTTACCCTGTGTTGGATAAGGAACTGGCTGAGGGCCGTGCTCAATGGGTGGTGGACAATGCAGTGAAGTCCAGCTGGAGGCCTGTTACAAGTGGTGTCCCCCAGGGGTCGGTGCTGGGCCCATCCTGTTTAATGTCTTCATTGACGACTGAGATGAAGGGATTGAGGGCACCCTGAGTAAGTTTGCAGATGACACCAAGTTGGGAGGTGGTGTGGATCTGCCTGAGGGCAGGGAGGCCCTGCAGAGGGATCTAGATAAGCTGGATGGCTGGGCTGAGATGAATGGGATGAGGTTTAACAAGGCCAGGTGTCGGGTCCTGCACTTTGGCCACAATAACCCCATGCAGCGTTACAGGCTGGGGGATGAGAGATAGGATGATTGTGAAGAGGAAAGAGAGCTGGGGGTGTTGGTTGGTGCTGGGCTGAACACGAGCCCACAGTGTGCCCAGGTGGCCAAGAGGGCCAGCGGCATCCTGGCCTGCATTAGAAATGGTGTGGCCAGCAGGAGCAGGGAGGTGAGCATCCCCTGTACTCAGCACTGGTGAGGCCGCACCTCGAGTGCTGCATTCAGTTTGGGCTCCTCACTGCAGGAAAGACATTGAGGCCCTGGAGCGTGTGCAGAGAAGGGCAATGAAATGGGGAGGGGTCTGGAGCACAGGGCTGATGAGGAGCTGGGATTGTTCAGTGTGGAGAAGAGGAGCTCAGGGGAGACCTCACTGCACTCTACAACCTCCTGAAGGGAGGCTGTGGTGCAAAAGGCTCTGGCCTCTTCTCCCAGGCAAATAGTAGGACCCGAGGAAACGGCCAGAAGTTGTACCAGAGGAGGTTTAGGTTGGATATTAGGAGAAACTTTTTCTCTCAGAGGGTGGTCAGGCACTGCAATGGCTGCACAGGGAGGTGGTGTCGCCGTCCCTGGTGGTGTTCAAGAGGCGCCTGGATGGGAGCTATGAGAGATAGCTTAGTGCTTGTGGCACTGATAGGAATGGGAGGGGGGTTGGACTGGATGACCTTGCAGGTCGTTTCCAACCTTGTGATTCAGTGATTCTGTGTGCTCCCAAACGGACAGAAGGACGGAGATGGCGGCACAGGAATCACAGCAGCCCCACCAGTGCTGAACACACTGAAACCGCAGTGCCCACAATGGGAAAAGCGAAAGGCTTCCCTCACGGCCGCGCTGCGAGCGTGCTTCAAACTCAGGCACCATCAGCTGAGCCACCTCGTGAGGCACCATTTTGCACGGCCACACGATGACGACGCAGCTGAGCAGCACCCCTGAGGTTCCCCCAGCGGCGCATTTCTGGAGATGAAACCTAACTGTAAATCAGAAGACCTGGAACGCCACGAGGCCTCATCCATGTCTGTGTTACGGGGACAGCAGGAGGACGGGGGAGGTGGCACCGCTCCAGGGCTCCCCACAGCCCTCTGTGCCACAGCACGGCGCTGAGGAGCGACGTCACCTCGTGGTGCTGCCGGAAATGGTGATGGAGGAGAGCTGCCTGCACACAGCACGTGGTGAAGCTCCTGCCCACGGCACACGGACAGCAAAAGCTCAGCAGCTCAACCCAACTGGTGGATCGCTTTTACTGTAAGGTGAGCAGCGCTTAGGGGGAGTTCTCTGACCGATTTCCAGGCACCCAGCCCTGGCAGCTCAGGGGCAGCGTGCAGCAGGCAGGCTGGTACTGTGCATTACAGAGGTGGTGTACTCCCAGGGTGGTGCTCAATGGCTCGGCGTGCAGATGGAGATGGGTGACAGCGGTGTCCCTCAGGGCTCAGCGCTGGGACCGGTGCTCTTCAATATCTTCATCGTGGCACTGGCGGTGGGACCAAAGGCACCCCAGCAGTCTGTGGGTGAGCCAAGCTCGGGGGGCAATGTTTTGTTCAACATCTTCATCAATGACCTTGATGAGGGGATAATGGCCACCCTCAGCAAGTTTGCTGATGATACAAAGTTGGGAGGATTGGCTGACACGCCTGAAGGCTGTGTTGCCATTCAGCAAGACCTGGATAGGCTGAAGAGCTGGGCAGAAAAAAACTGGATGAGGTTTAACAAAAGCAAGTGTAGAGTCTTGCATCTGGGGAGGAATAATGGCATGCACCAGTACAGGTTGGGGGATGAGCTGCTGGAGGGGAGCTCTGCGGAAAGGGACCTGGGTGTCCTGGTGGACGACAGGTTGGCCATGAGCCAGCAGTGTGCCCTTGTAGCCAAAAAGGCCAATGGCATCCTGGGCTGCATTGCACAGAGTGTGGCCAGCAGGTGGAGGGAGGTGATCCTCCCCCTCTGCTCTGCCCTGGTGAGGCCTCATCTGGAGCACTGCGTCCAGTTCTGGGCTCCCCAGTACAAAACAGACAGGGATCTCTTGGGAAGAGTCCAGTGGAGGGCCGCAAAAATGGTGAAGGGCCTGGAGCATCTCTGCTATGAGGAAAGGCTGAGTGAGCTGTGTCTGTTCAGCCTTGAGAAGAGAAGACTGAGAGGGGACCTGATCCAGGTCTATAAATATCTAAGGTGTGGGGGGCAGAATGGCGAGGCCGGACTGTTTTCAGTGGGGAGTGGAGACAGGACGAGGGGAAACGGCCGGAAACTGCAGCATAGGAAGTTGTGCACCAATGTGCGCAAGAACTTCTGTACAGTGAGGTGACGGAGCACTGGAACAGGCTGCACAGGGAGGTGGTGGAGTCTCCTGCTCTGGAGATGTTCAAGACCTGCCTGGATGCTGACCTGTGCGACCTGCTGTAGGGAACCTGCTTTGGCAGGGGGTTGGACTCAATGATCTCTGGAGCTCCATTCCAACCCCTACAATTCTGTGATTCTGTGATTCTGTGATTCTGGGGCAGTGGGCACCCCAGGGACTGCATGTCATTGGAGCTGAAGCTCATTGAAGCTGAGCGGGGAACCTCATGAGATCCAGCAAAGCCGAGTGCAAGGGCTGCACCTGGGTCAAGGCAACCCCTGCCAGGGGGTCAGGGCAAGCTGGGGATTGCGGGGACGGAGTTTGGTGTGCTGAGATGGACCTGGGGTATTGGTGGATGGCAGCTGGACAGGAGGCAGCAGTGCACCCTCACTGCCCTGAAGCCAACTGTGCCCAGGGCTGCATCCAAAGCAGCATGGCCTGCGGGTCGGGGAGGGGGTTTGCCTCTCTGCTCTGCACTGGGAGGCCTCACCCAAAGCACCATGTATGGATGTGGGGTCCTCAGCACAGGAAAGACACAGACCTGATGGAGTGAGTCCAGAGGAGGGCCACAAGAATGATCCGACGGATGGAAAACAAAGAGAGGCTGAGAACTGGAGTTACCAGCTGGAGAGGAAAAGGCCCCAGGGAGAGCTGGGAGCAGCCTTCAATATCTAAAGAGGTCGTGAGAAGGGAGGGGACAGACTCCAGAGCAGGGTCTGTACGATAGGACGGGGGGAAATGGTTTCAGACTGGAATAGACTCAGGCTGGGTGTAAGGAAAGTCTTTTACAGTGGGGTGGCAAGGCACTGGCTGCACAGAGAGGCAGCGGCGCTGCAGAGCCAGGCGTCAGGGGATGCGGCCCTGAGCGCTGCTGGAGCTGCGGGTGTCCCTCGCTGCAGGCAGTGGGACCAGATGGCCCTTAGGGTCCCTCCCAGCTCAAAGCACTCCGTGTTCTGTGCAGGCCCAGAGGCTGGGGGTGAAGGACGGGCATTTCCTCCCCCAGCACCGGGTGCAGAGCCACGTTCCTGTGTGGGGCCGGGCAGCCCCCGAGCCCAGCAGGCAGAGGCCATCGCAGAGTGACGAGTACCTGTGACTGCCGCACGAAGATGCCATGGTTCTCCTCGCAGGTGAAGTATTTCCTGCCCTGCACGGTGCCGTCATTCTTGCCCTTGGCTTCGTCCAAGATGACCCCGACCCATTTGCCCGTGGCAAACAGGGTGGCCCCGACGTAGGCTACGGTCCCACGGTGCCCCTTCCCGATGACCTCCACCCTGGAGCCCACCTTCAGGGGTTTGCCGCTCGTTTCCGTGCTCATCCTGGGGCCGGCGCTGGATGCCTGCGGGCAGAGGGAAAGGCAGCATTACCTATGGGGGTGGGAACAGGGGGAAAGGCATGGAGGAGGGCCAGGGGCTGTGGGACGTCCTTCCTTCTGCTGCAGCTGCCCCAGGAGCCAGGCAGCAGGAGCGCTGCCTGCTGCTCAGCACACAGCAGCACGCCAGCACACAGCCCCTGTTTGGGGAGGCTTTGGAGGACTGCGGGGCAGCTGTGGCACAAGATGAGCTCGGCAGCAGACGTGGCTGCGAGTCTGTGCCTTATTGACCAGGTTATGAACGATGCTGACCATCTTCAGAGCACGGATAAGAGAGCAGCTCAGTCGGAGCTTGAGACCCTCGGTGTCACTTCCAATAGCAATCGCTCACATTAAGTGCAATTCAGGGAAGGGGGGAGCAGACACGCATCGGGATCTTCTCCCCCTCCTGCCTGAGGAAATCAGATGAGATTAAGCCTGCTTTGCCACACAGCTACGCTGACTACCCCTCGTAGTTGCTGAGGCGCTGCTGTGCCGATCGCCTCTGCACAAACCCAGCTCTTGAAAGGCACTCAGCACAGGGCCCTCTGCAGCTCAAACACAGCCGAAATCATCTGCACCACCAGAGCAAAGCACAGCGTTATGCAAATCTACTGCAGATCTCTCGAGCCGTCTGAAACAACTGCCAGCTCAGGTACTGCTCCCTTCCAAAGATGCATCGCCAGGGTTCCAGCACTTTCCTTCGGAACGGAGACGGGGTGCTGCAGCTCTGCTGCGCGGGGAGAGCGTGAGAGGAGCTGAAAAACAGCAGAACAGGGCACAGAGGCTGCAGGACAGCCCTACAGAACAGGGGAGAGAGGCTGCAGGACAGCCCTGCAAAACAGGGCACAGAGGCTGCAGGACAGCCCTGCAAAACAGGGCACAGAGGCTGCAGGACAGCCCTGCAGAACAGGGCACAGAGGCTGCAGGACAGCCCTGCAGAACAGGGCACAGAGGCTGCAGGACAGCCCTACAGAACAGGGGAGAGAGGCTGCAGGACAACCCTGCAAAACAGGGCAGAGAGGCTGCAGGACAGCCCTGCAGAACAGGGCACAGAGGCTGCAGGACAGCCCTGCAGGAAAGCAGCTCTCCCACCACACCTGACTGCCCGAGGTGTGGGGCAGATGTGAGGAGGAAATGCTTCATGGTGAGGCCCTGGCACTGCCTGGAGCTGTGGGTGCCCCATCCCTGGTGCTACCGAGGCCGTGGATGGGCCCTGAGCCGCAGGGGCACCCAGCATGCAGAAGGTCTGGGGTTGGGGGGCTCCTTCCAGAGCAACCAGGAACTGGTTCTACAGTTTTTGATCATTAAGGTCCCTTACAACCAACCGTGCCATGCTTCTGTGGTTCTCTGACCCTTAATGTCCATTGCAACCCAACCAGGAACTGGTTCCACGGTTCTCTGATCCTTAATGTCCATTCCAACCCAACCAGGAACTGGTTCCACGGTTCTCTGATCCTTAATGTCCATTCCAACCCAACCAGGAACTGGTTCCATGGTTCTCTGACTCTTAATGTCCATTGCAACCCAACCATGAACTGGTTCCACAGTTCTCTGATCCTTAATGTCCATTCCAGCCCAACCATGAACTGGTTCCACGGTTCTCTGATCCTTAATGTCCATTCCAACCCAACCATGAACTGGTTCCACGGTTCTCTGATCCTTAATGTCCATTCCAGCCCAACCATGAACTGGTTCCATGGTTCTCTGACCCTTAATGTCCATTCCAGCCCAACCATGAACTGGTTCCATGGTTCTCTGACCCTTAATGTCCATTCCAACCCAACCAGGAACTGGTTCCATGGTTCTCTGATCCTTAATGTCCATTCCAGCCCAACCATGAACTGGTTCCATGGTTCTCTGACCCTTAATGTCCATTCCAACCCAACCAGGAACTGGTTCCATGGTTCTCTGATCCTTAATGTCCATTCCAGCCCAACCATGAACTGGTTCCACAGTTCTCTGATCCTTAAGGTCCATTCCAACCCAACCATGAACTGGTTCCACGGTTCTCTGATCCTTAATGTCCATTCCAACCCAACCATGAACTGGTTTCATGGTTCTCTGACCCTTAATGTCCATTCCAGCCCAACCATGAACTGGTTCCATGGTTCTCTGATCCTTAAGGTTCCTTCCAGCCCAACCATGAACTGGTTCCACGGTTCTCTGATCCTTAAGGTCCCTTCCAGCCCAACCACGCCATGGTTCCATAGTTCTCTGATCCTTAATGTCCATTCCAACCCAACCATGAACTGGTTTCATGGTTCTCTGACCCTTAATGTCCATTCCAGCCCAACCATGAACTGGTTCCATGGTTCTCTGATCCTTAAGGTCCCTTCCAGCCCAACCACGCCATGGTTCCATGGTTCTCTGATCCTCAGAGATCAGACTCTCAGAGCTGTGGTGCTGGCAGCAGCCCCCTCGCAGCTCCTCTGCTCTCCCCCAGCCCAGCCCCACACGGGCAGAGCCTGCCCCACAGTGCAGTCCACCTGCAGATCCACCCCAGGCACCACAGCACCTCCTACAGAACCTTCTGTCCCCATCCCCTTCCTGGCCTCACACCCTCAGTCTCACGGCTCATTCTCCACCTGAGCCATTAGATGCTATAATTAAGGCAGCAGCCAATTAATAACACATGGGCACGCACCCAAGCAGACGAGTTAACATCTCTCTCACATCTATGATCGGTGCCGAAAAACGGAGCGCAATTAAGCCCGACAAAAGGAGAGCTGCGTATTTTCAGTCTCCAACACAAAAGCGCCGTAATTTCGTCAATCTACCAACTCAGGTTTGGTCAGAAAAAGAAAAAGCAGCCCGACAGGAAGCTGCCTGCCCCAGCCGTGCAGCACCGAGCGGAGGGGAGGCACAGAGGGCTGGGGCCGGGCTCTGCAGGGCGGCGGGCAGGGGCTGCAGGCCGGGGAGCTGGAAGCGCCGTGCTGAGGGGGCACGGAGCACAGGGGGCTGCGGGGTCTCCTTTCTGCAGGCACCTAAAGGGACTCTTTGTGTGGGGAACGGAGCGGCGGTGGGACCGGGGGAGCTGCGGAGGTCCCTGGCAGCCCCTCCAGCTGTGCGATGGAAGAGGATGGGGAGCGCAGGGCTGAGGCAGCTCCAGCAGAGCCTCGCACAACAGCGGAGCCAAGTGGCGCAAGGCGAAACCCAGGGACACCTCGTGCCCTCAGGGGAGGCCAGGAGGGACCCCTGGCTGGGACATGGGGCAACAGGAAGAGCAGCGGCGCTGCCCCAAACGCTGCCTCTCAGCAACACGCCGCTTCCTCGCTTTTACCCCATCCAGAGAACGGCCTGGACTTACAAACCGCTGCCTTTTGAAAGATGCTCGTTAGCAGCCCCTGGAGAACAGATGTCATTCCAAGGGACTCGAGCTGTGTTATCAGTGCTCTGTCCCAGCAGAACCGCAGTGCTGGGCTGCCCAGCATTGGGGACCCAGCAGAGTGGGGCAGGTTGGACCCTGCAGCCCAGCACGCGCTGCCCACAACACCCAGCTGGTTCTGAGCACCTCCAGAGGAGGACACCCCGCACCCAGCGCACCCCAGGGCTCCGTCCCCTCACCCTGAGGCTTTTTCTCCTGTGCAGCAGTTTGCAGCACCCCCAGGAGCCCCGCAGCGCCAACGCAGTGACTGCGCCTCAAAGCGTCGCTCGCAGCACAGATCCGAAGCTCTGGGCAGGAGGCTGCGCTCCTGTGACGAGAGGCACAGCTGTGGGTTAAAACGCCACTGGCCTCAGAGCAAGGTGTGACCCAAGGCCGTCACAAGAGGGAACGGACCACAGGGAAGTGCTCGCGCTCAGCCCCGCTGCGCCAGGGCACAGAGCTGCACGTGGCACGGGGCGGACGGCCCCACGCTGCCCATTCCCAGCCGCGACCAGAGCAAATCACAGGGGACAGAGCTGCGCTCCGCAGGCAGCACCCAGCACTGCTCTCAGGGCAGAGCCGGCAACCTTGGTCCGAAACGTCACCTCCTCACCCCGCTGCCCGGCAACACGGGGACGTTGGGTGGTGACAAACCTGCGGGGCCGAGCGGCACCCATCGCTGGGAGCTCACCTTCCCAGCCCGCGGCAGCGCAGGCGAAGGCAGCTTCCTGGCCTCGGAGCATCAGCTGCCACACACGGCCTTCGCCTCCCGCTCACCTGGCGCTCAGCAGAGCCTGCAGCCCCGCTGCTCAGCCCAGGCACTGGGACGCGGCGGCAGTGCAGCACGATGGAGGCCCAGCTGGGGCCGGACCGCAGCACCAGGACTGGCCCGTGCCGTGCTGCCCGCACTGGGCTCAGCGTGGCACAGCGGAGCCCGGCGGAGGCCTGCAGGCATTCGGGAGCTCAGCGCCTCGCCACGCAGCCCGGGAGATCGGCACAGAGGAGAAAAACAGCGACGCAGGAAGGAAAACAAGGCGGAACCTTTGTGCCCAGCCGTTCCGCCACGCGGAGCTCGCTGACGGCTCTGCGCATCGCCCTGATAATTACCAGCACAGAAAGACTCATTTAACGCCAACGGACGCAGCGGGCGGCACCGTTCAGCCACTCCAGCATCCTCGCAGGCGCTGCCGGCCGCGGGGGCACCAGGCTCAGGGCGCAGCCCAGCACAGCAGCACGGCAGCCCAGCAGCTCGCTCCTCCGGCACTGCGGCTCCCGCAGCGCAGCCAGGAGTTTGTCCCTAAGTTCCCTCCCCCGACTCACCCGGCCGTGCGGGTGCCTCTTGCTCTGGGCCATGCCGCCGTCGCCCTTTATCCCGACGAGGTGTTTATTATTCCTCGGTAGCGGCTCGGCTCATGGCTGGCAGCGGCACGGCGCGGGCTCTCGGGCTGCGGCCGATCTCCTCGGGCCCGGCGGCGTTCAGCCGGGCGGCAGCGAGAGGGCAGAGCCGCGTTCCGGCAGAGGATGCTCCGACACGGGGCCGCAGGAATCCAGCCCAGCTGACGGAGCTGCGTACTGCGCTC
The DNA here is from genome assembly GCF_951394365.1 of Tetrao urogallus. Lineage (NCBI taxonomy): Eukaryota > Metazoa > Chordata > Aves > Galliformes > Phasianidae > Tetrao > Tetrao urogallus. The sequence goes on from NC_136817.1 coordinate 70,826,361, forward strand.
CCACTCAGCGCCGCAGCGCGGCCCGCTGGGTCCTAACGCCGCCGGCCGGGCCGCCGCTGCAGCGCGCGGGGCGAACCCCGGCCGCAAAGCCGCGCACCCTCCGCTCTGCGAGCGAAGCCATCGCTCCGGCGGCGAGGCGTGGGGTTGCGGACAAGCTGTGCCGCTCCCCCGGCGCCCCGCAGCTCGCGCAGCTCCGAAGCCCGGCCGACGGCGGCGCCCACCGGCAGCGGGGTCCCGGCTGGGCGAGGGGAGCCCACCGTGACGGCTGGGCGCACCGACGAACCACGGCAAGCGCGGCGCCCCTCATCTCCCGCACGGCCGCGGCCAACTTCTGAACGTTGTACGAAGGGCCGACGAGAAGCCGAACTCTGCGCCACGTGCGGCGCTGCCCCGCGCTCAGCTGGGGTCTGTTTAGCAAGGAGAGGCCGGGCAGGAAGGAGCCCGGAGCAGCGCTGGGGCTGCGACAAACTGCAGCCACTGGGGCAAAGCACAGCGACAGCTCCGTCTGGAAGCAGAGCCGAAATGGAGTTTGTGGAATCACGGAATGGCCCGGGTTGCAAAGGGCCGCAGTGCTCATCTCGTTCCAACCCTGCTGTGTGCGGGGTCACCAGGGACACACAGGGACACGTAGATCCCCATAGAGACCCACAGACACCCACAGAGACCCCAAGGGATCAATAGAGACACACAGATCCCTATGGAGACTCACACAGACTCACAGGGACCCACAGATCCCCCGTAGGGTTGCATAGAGACCCACAGAATCACAGAACGGCCTGGGTTGCAAAGGCCCACAGCGCTCACCTCACTGCAACCCCCTGCTGTGTGCAGGGTCCCCCAACCAGCAGAGCCACATCCAGCCTGGCCTCCAACGCCTGCAGGGCTGTGAGTTGGCCTCACACAGGGAGATGCTCAGGTTGGAGATCAGAGCAGCTGGTTCTCCTGTAGAGCAGTCAGGCACCAACGTGGGCTGGGGGTCACCGTCCCAGGGCTGCGGAGGACCACAGATGTGGCTCTGCTGGCAGTGAGGATCCAGCCCTGGAGATTCCATCATGCAGCTCCGAATGACCACTGTGTGCAGGAGCTGCCATGAAAGGAAGCCACAACCTGTCCGCCACCTCCCCCCCCCCTCACATCCGAGCTGAAGGTGCTTTTCCTCTCCACACTCTGTTCTAAAGGCGCTGCTTGCAAACACGCACAGAAATCCATCACAAAAAGTTACCAAAGGCCAACAAAAATGCAGCATCGCTGCCCTCCCCTCTTTGCCGTTGGCTCCAGGTGAGACCTGGGACGTTGGACACAAAAACCAGCGTTGCAGCGAGCGCTGAAGCCATGCCTGCACATCAGTGCCAACCCCACATTCACACCAAGCCTGAAACAACATGATGTGTAAAACAAGGGCAGAAGGGCCCAGGAAGGACAGCAGTGGCAACTGTAAGCCTTCACCTCCGCACAACAGCTGCAAAACAGCTCGCAAGAAAGAGCAAGAGCCCCAATTTGGGCTCCCTGAGCCCAGGTTACGCAGAGGCAAAAGCTCCAGCACTCACTGCTCAGCACAGCACGGCACAGCGGCACCTGCAGGGGACAACCACCACTCCAGCAGCGCCGCCCTCTGCTTTCTGCTCCCATTTGCAACGAGGATTTTGGATACGAACCGAACTTGGACCAAAAGATGAGAAGCCAACATGGGGCAGCGTTTTATTGGTGGGCCAAAGCTGCGTTCCAGGAGCGCCTACCTGTGCTGAGAGGCGGCTGGAGCTGCGCTGCGCTGCGGCTCAGGAGCGTGGCAGCACAGGGCAGCGCAGGGCAGCACAGCGCATGCTTCACCACTGCGGCCTGCGGGCTGCCAGCAATCCTCGTTCACCTGCAAAAGAGGGAGAGATGTCACAGGAGCTCCTCACAGAGCTCTGGGTCGTGGCAGCAGCGCTGGGCCCTGCCCTTCCTTAGGGGTACGGCAGCACCAGGCTGAGGAGCACAGAGCACAAACCCACCGTTCGGCCGCGACCTGGGACAAGAAGCAGCAGCTCACAGAATCACAGAATCACCCGGGTTGGAAGGGACCCCAAGGATCACGTAGTTCCAACCCCCTGCCCAGCAGGGCCACCCAACATCCACATGTAGATCAGGTTGCCCAGGACCCTGTCCAACCTGGCCTTGAACACGTCCAAGGACGGGGCATCCACCACCTCCCTGGGCAGCCCGTTCCAGGGCCCAACGCCTCTCCTTGTAAAGAACTTCCCCCTAACATCCAACCCAAATCTTCCCTCCTTCCACTTGGATCCATTTCCCCTCGTCCTGCTATTGTCAGCCCTTGTGAAGATAGATCCCATACACCCCATGGGCCCCATAGACCCCCATTCACCCCCATAGATCCCCAGAGACCCAACAGACCCCATAGACCCCCATAGACCTCATTGAACCCCATAGGCCCCCATAGAACCCTATACACCCCATAGACCCCCATAAACCCCCATAGAACCTCATAGATCCCCATAGACTCCCATGGACCCCCATAGATCCCATAGACCCCATAAACCCGCATAGAACTCCATACACCCCCATAGAACCCCATAGACCCCCATAGAACCCTATACACCCCATAGAACCCATAGACCCCTTAGATCCCATAGACCCCCATAGAACCTCATAGAACCCCATAGAACCCTATACACCCCATAGAACCCATAGACCCCATAGATCCCATAGACCCTCATAGAACCCCATAGACTCCCATGGACCCCATAGACTAGACCCCCATAAACCCCATACACCCCATAGACCCCCATAGATCCCATAGACCCCATAAACCCGCATAGAACTCCATACACCCCCATAGAACCCCATAGACCCCCACAGAACTCCATAGCCCCCATAGACCCCCATCCACCCCATCCACCCCCATAGACCCCCACAGACCCCATAGACCCCCATAGAACTCCATACACCCCATAGGCCCCATGGGCAGCCCGTTCCAGGGCCCAACCCCTCTCCTTGTAAAGAACTTCCCCCTAACATCCAACCCAAATCTTCCCTCCTTCCACTTGGATCCATTTCCCCTCGTCCTGCTATTGTCAGCCCTTGTGCAGAGTTGACTCCCCTCCTGGCTGTAGGTTCCCTTCAGCTATTGATAGGCTGCCATGAGGTCACCCCGAAGCTCAGACACGACCTGGAGCAGCTCACAGCCACCAGAACCCCTGCTGTTATCCACACAGAGCTGAACTCATCCTAACACCGTTCTGTCCTCACAGAGCTGCTCTGGCAAAGCTTTCTGATAGGCAGGACAAGGGGAATGGTTTTAAAGTGAGCCAGCGGAGTTTAGGTTGGATATCAGGAGGAGGTTTTTCACACACAGGGTGGTGGGGCACTGTTACAGGTTGCCCAAGGAGGCTGGGGATGCAACAGGATTCAAGGCCAGGCTGGATGAGGCTCTGGGCAGCCTGGGCTGCTGGTTGACCTGCACGCAGCGGGGGTTGGAGCTGGATGAGCGCTGTGCTCCTTTGCAACCCAGGCCGTTCTACGGCTCTACAGGGGGTTTCCTCTTCCTGCACCCTTCTGTTCAGAACAGGGATCCCAAGGGCAGCACTTCAGGGCTCTGCCTTTATGGTGTCCCTGTACAAAACCCCAAAGGCGCTGAGTGCAGGACTGTGAATTGAGCTCTCAGCCATGCACGCTCACTGCTGAGCCAGCCTGGGCTCCCGCTGTCCCGAATGCCTGCACTCTGTCTGCTCTGCAGCTGCACTCCTCCCTGAGCTCAGCACCCCACAGCAGCTCCCCACAGGACAGGACGGGCACAGCTCTGCCCCGGGACGCCACCAGACCCACAGATGCTCTGCAGCTCCGACCCCAGCACTGCAGACGGAAGGACAGCCACGCTTCTGCGTCCCGTACATCCAGACCATCAAACACCTTCATTAATGCTCTCACTGGCAACGGCATCCCATACAGAAAGGCAGCAAGGAGAAGTTTCCGGAGCCCACGTCACCTCAACCCAGCAGAGCCGTGAGCAGCTCAGCCCCCAGCGCAGCTCCAGGCTTTAGGACCCTGCAGGCGGCTCTGTGAGCCTGCGCCGTGCTCGGCTGCAGCACAACTCCAGCACAGCCCAGCAGCGCCGCAACAAAGCCGGGGCACAACAGCAGCACAGCAGCACAGCAGCACAGCAGCACAGCAGCACAGCAGCACAGCAGCACAGCAGCACAGCAGCACAGCAGCACAGCAGCACAGCAGCACAGCAGCACAGCAGCACAGCAGCACAGCAGCACAGCAGCACAGCAGCACAGCTCTGCGCCTCCCAGCGCACGGGGGAGGCCTTCCTGCAGCCGAAAGCAAACCATGGGGGCCGCAGCCATGCGGCACAGCAGCACGGAGCGCAGGACGCCGCGGCCCAGCAAGGACAGGTCAGTGCTCTCCGCTCACCCTCACGCCCCCCATCCCTGCAGCACCTGCCCGCCTCCCCCATTCAGCCCCCATTCGGCCCCTGAGAACGGCCGATGTGAGCCGTGCCTGCTCTGCAAGCTCTGCAACGGCCACGACTGCTCACTGCTTCTGTTCTGTGCTGCGTTGGGACAGCACTGCTCGCCAAGGGAAGCTCAGCTTCCAGGCCGGCAGCTCCCGGAGCCTCCCTTCTGCTTAGAATAGCAGGAACAGAAATAACAAACGCTGAATTGCTGACAGCTGCTCCCAGTAGTTCCAAAGGAACTTCCGAGCGCCTCGTGTTCATTTGGCAGGGATCCTCCCTGTGAAGTAGGTCACAGCCACCACCTCACGTCAGAGAGCTGAGGGAGGAGAGGGGAAAAGAGATCTGCCCAAGGTCACAAGGAAAGACCTTGGCAGCATCTTCAGTACAGGAGAACACGGCACTGCACCTCATGATAAGGGCAGCCCCCCTGCTGGAGGCGGCGGCTGAGGGCAGAGAGCTGCACCAGGTGCTGCTCAGAGCTGAATGCAGAGAAGTGGTGACTCACAGCTGGAGGGGCTGCCAGGGACCTCTGCAGCTCCCCCGCTCCGTTCCCCACACAAAGCGTCCCTTTAGGTGGCTTCGGGTACCTGCAGAAAGGAGACCCCGCAGCCCCCGTGCTCCGTGCCCCCTCAGCACGACACTTCCAGCTCCCCGGCCTGCAGCCCGTGCCCGCCGCCCTGCAGAGCCCGGCCCCAGCCCTCCGCGCATCCCCTCAGCGCCGCTCGCATCCCTCAGCCTCCTCTCCTCCACACGCACGGCCCGGGGCTCTCAGCCTGCCCCCGTCAGGAGCTGCTCCAGGCCCCGGCAGCTCCCGCCTGCCCTCAACCGGGAGCCCCGCACTGGGCGCGGTGCTCCGCATGTTTTGTCCCCGCGGCGGAGCACAGGGGCCGAGCGGCTCCCTGCCCTGCTGGCCGCGCTCTGTGCCTGCAGCCCAGGGAACCGGGCGCCTCCTGGGCCACCGGGGTTGCTGCACTGCCGGCTCACGGTCAGCCTTTGGCCATCAAGACCCTCGGCTTCTTCTCCGTAGAGCTGCTCTCCAGCATCCCAGCCCAACCTGTGCACTGCAGCTGTCCCCCCCTCACCCCCCCATGCCCAGCCCTGCGCTGCCACGTTGAACCCATCAGGTTCCCCTGTGCCAGCCCTCAGCCCGCCCAGCGGTGCCGGATGGCAGCGCGGCCCTCTGGGCCGTCAGTCACCGCTCCCAGCTTTGTGCCCGTGCCTGGGGGCGCCTCCATTCCTCCACGCATCCCAGCGCTGAGCGCCAGAACCGTTACGGTTGGAAAAGACCTTTAGGATCATTCGGCCCGACCACCAACCGCTCGCACATCGACAGCTCCAGGGCCGGGGGCCGCGCGGCTCCCCGAGCACCGAACGGCCTGAGCGGGCCGGGAGCCGCCCTGACACCCACCTGACCCCAACCGGACCCCAACCGCAACCGGGCCCCATCCCGGCCCTCCATGTCCCCCCATCGCTGTTTCCCGGTCAGAGGCCGCCCCCCCCCGCTCCCATCCGCCGGTCGCTCACAGCTTTGGCTCCCGATCCCGCCGGTTCCGCCCGGCCCAACCCGTTCCCTCAGCGCTCGGCACAGCGCGGCCCGCGCGGCGCGGCGAACCGCAGCCCTCAGCTCGGCCGGCAGAGCGGCACGGATCGCCTCGCGGCCCGGAGCCCAACCGCGCCGCCGCTCCCCGCCCGCCCCCCGCCGCCGGTACCTCAACGCCGCGCCCGGCCCTGATCCGGAGGCCCGGAGCCGCCGCCCGGCCGCGAAGCCTCTCGCGAGGACCCCTCGGGCCGCCCAGAGCCGCGCCTGACGGCCGGCACGGCCCGCAGTGCGGCCACGCGGTGCGGCACGGCTGCGGGCAGCCCGGGGGGGGGAGGTGGAAGGACCCCGAGTGCTGCGCGCATGCGCAGTGAGCCGAGTGACGCCGGCCGGGCGTGGGGGGAGCGGGGCGGGGCGGGACGGGCGGCGGGGCGCTGCCCCATGGGTGGAACCGGGCGGGAGGAGGAAGCGAGCCGAGCCGGGCCGGGCACAGCCGGTAAGTGGCCCCACCGGGGCCCGGCCCCGACCCCCAGCACCGGGTGGGCGGAGCTGGCTTCTCTGGCGCGTTGGTCCGGCGGAGAACGGCTCTGTGCGGGGCGCGGTTCCCCGTTCCCGGAGCCGCTGGGAGAACCGCGGGGTCGTCGGGGCCAGGAAGGAGCTCTGAGGTCGCCGCGCCCGGCTGCCAGCCATCCCCGTTCGGGCCGGCCGTGACAGCGAGGGGCCGCCCGGCGGCTGGGATCGGCGCGGGGGAGCCGCGCTGGCGGTCGGGGCTGCGCCGAGCCGAGCTGCCGGTCCTGCCGGCGTCCCAGCCCGCCCGGACGCTTCGAGCGCAGCTGCCGTGCCGTGCGGAGCTGCTACGGTGCCGGCGATGTCGCCGAGCGCGCTGGCAGCACGCAGCCGGGCGGCGGTGCTCCTAAACGGCTTCGCAGACGCGCCTAAACACACCCCGCCGCCCGGCCCTGCTGCTCAGCCGTTCGTTTCCCCGCAGCAGTCGATGCCCCGGAGGAAGGCGGTGCCGACGCTGGGCAGCCTCTGCCTGCAGAGCTTGGTGCAGCACATGCAGAGCGTGTGGGTGAAGGACTACAGCGAGAATTACCTGGATGAGTACAGCTTCCGCTTCGTCATGGGCCCCTTCAACGACCTGGGTGAGCAGCGGGGTGCACGAGGAGGAAGGCAGGCAGGCAGGCGGTGCTGCTTGCTGACCCGCATTGCCCGCAGCCGGCAGTTTGGTGCAGGACCTGATCCGGCTGCTGGGCGAGAGCCGCCGCCTGTCGCGTGCTGCGCTGCATCTGCTGCTGCTGCCTCACCTGCAGGAGCTCAGCCTGCAGCATTGCCACGGCCTGGTCAGCAACACCATCGGGCAGCTCATCACCGTGCGCTGCAAGGTGAGCGGGGCTGGGTGTGGGCAGGGGGTGCCCGCTGTGGGGCTGGGCTGCATGGGCAGGGGGTGCCCGCTGTGGGGCTGCGAGCGGAGCCGGTTGGTGTTGCATGGGGCAGGGTCTGGCAGCTGCTGTAGGACATCAGGGAGGGGACGAGGGGCACTGGTCTGCACTGGTTTTCCCCTCCCAGCACCGCTTGGGCACAAGGCCGTCTGCTGCACCGGGGGCGTGGGCTGTGCGCTGCAGGGTCCCAAGCTGGCTGTGGGGCTCGGGGAGCGCCGGCGACGCCGCAGGCCCTGCTGATGCAGCTTCGTCTACGGGCGCAGAGCCTGAGCACGCTGGACCTGCACGGCTGCAGCCGGCTGTCGACCGACGTGCTGGTGGACCTGGTGGAGGAGCTGCCCCTGCTGAGCCGCCTGGGGCTGGCGGAGACGCAGGCCAACGTGCAGGTGCTGGCGGCCGTGGGCTCCTCCTGCCGCCGCCTGCGGGAGCTGGACGTGTCCCGCTGCAAGAAGGTGACGCCGCGCGCCCTGCGGCACCTGGCCTACGACCCGCTGGAACGGATCCCGGGCTGCCCGACGCTCCGCGTCCTCCTGGCACGCGGCTTGGAGCCGGCGGGGGACGGCGCGGTGCCGGCGCTGGCCTTCGTGCTGCTGGCGCTGCCGCTCCTGGAGGTGCTGGCGCACGGCGACGCGCCGGCCGCGCTCGCCCTCCTGCACGCGGGGCGGCTCGACGACACCGGCGACGCCGACGGCTTCCCCTCGCTGCGGGAGCTGGCGCGGCGACGCGGCGGCCCTCCGCTCGCGCTGCCCCTGCGGCACCTGGAGGAGCTGACGGAGCCGGAGCTGGCGGCCGCCCGCGCCGTCTGCCCCGACGCCGAGGAGGTGACAGCGTGCCTCGGGGACGGCGACACGGACGCCTGGGACGCGCTGCTGAGCTGGAGCCGCCTGGCCCGGCTGGGGCTGTCGTGTGCGGGGCCGCGGGGCCGGGCGCTGTGCGAGGCGCTGCCGCTGGTGCGCGGCCTGGGCTCGCGGCTGCAGAGCCTTGCGCTGCACGGCTTCCTCTTGGAGGACGAGCTCGCCCTGTGCGCGCTGCTCGGCTGCTGCCCCAACCTGCGGGACTTCAGCGCGGAGCTGCGGCCTCCGCCGCGCGGCCGCCCCGACGCCGAGCCGCCCGAGGAGCCGCCGCGGTGGGACACGGAGCTGCTGCCCCGCGATCTGCCCCGCCTGCGCCGCTTCTCCCTGGCGCTGCCCGGGCCCGTCCCGGAGCCCCACGGGCTGCTGCTGCGCGCCACCTTGGCGTCGCTGCTGTGCCGCTGCCCGCGCCTGCAGAGCCTGCGCCTGCTCGGCATCGCGCTGCCGCTGGACTCCGTGTTCGAGACGGTGCTGACGGCGCCGGGGCCGCCGCTGCAGGAGCTGCAGGAGCTCTCGCTGGTCGAGAGCCGCGTGTCCGGGCGCACCGTGCGGCTGCTGCTGGCCTCCGACGGCCGCCTGCGCCGCCTGGACGTGTCCCGCTGCCGCGATGTGCACCGCCGCGACTACGACGGCTGCCTGCAGGCAGTGCGGAAGCAGCGGCTGGACCTGGACATCACCTGGGAGTAGCGCTCACACCGAGGCCTTTAATAAAGCGCTTACGCCGCGGCCGCTCGCTCCGTCTCTGCCCCATCGCGGCTCCTAGCGGGCGGGGGTCTCGGGGCCGCCCAGCCTACGGGCTCAGCCCCGTCAGCCGCTCCGACTCCTCCCAAAGCTTGCGGGCCAGCCCGGCGTCCCGGGCGGCTGCGGAGGGCAGCGTGAGGCTGCAGTCGCTGCCGAAATACTTCCCTGAGATGCCCGACACTTCCTCCGAGACGGCGCAGTAAATGGTGCTGACGGCCCCCTGCTCCGCCGACTGCCGGGGCGAAAAGAGCTGAACGGGGGCCCCGCCGCCCCCTGCCCACCCGGAGCCCCGTCGCCGGGGGTGGCCCCGCTCACCTTAATGAAGGGTCTGATGAGGAAGAAGAGGCCGCGCACCACCCAGCTGAAGTTGCGCATGATGCCGGTGCTCACCACGCCGGGGTTCAGGCTGTTGGCGGTCACCCCTGCCCGGCGGCACCGTCACCATCCGGCCCACGGCAGGCAGATCCCCCCGTGCCAAGCAGGGGCCCGTGGGGCGGCCCCGGAAAGCCGGGGCAGCAGGAAGGGCCCCGACCCCACCGGTGATGACAGCCATCCCCGATCCCGTGTCCGCGGGGTCCCGGGGCATTGCTGAGCCCCTGCAGCCCCCCATGCAGGCCCTGCGCCGCGGCACCGCCGTGCAGTCGGGATGGGTGGGCAGCCCTGAGGTGCTGCTGGGCCTGAGAGCCTGCAGCCAAATGCAACCTGGGCACAGCATGGCACAGCATAGCATGGCACGGCATGGCACGGCACGGCATGGTGCAGCAGGACACGGTGCAGCACGGTGCGGCACGGCACAGCACCGCATGGCAATCTGCAGCACGGCGCGGCTCGGCACAACACGGCGCGGCCCATCACCCACCCGTGCCCTGCAGGCGCTGCGCCAGCTCGGCGGTGAAGAGAATGTTCATCAGTTTGGTGCTGTTGTAGACGGGATCGAAGCCGCCGGGCCTCGCCCGCCCGGTGAGGAATCGCGTGTCCGCGGTGCCCGCGCTGTGCCGGAAGGACGAGACGGTGACGACGCGGGCGGGCGCCGACGCCTTCATCAGGTCTGCGCGGAGCGGGGCATGAGGTCCTCACCCGGCACCCCCCCCCCCCAGCCCGGCCTCCCCCAGCCCGCAGCCCTCGGCTCACCCAGCAGCAGGTTGGTGAGCAGGAACGCGCCCAGGTAGTTGGTGGCGAAGGTCCGCTCCAAACCCTCGGGCGTGAGGGCGAAAGGCAGCCCTGCAAGAGGCGCGCGGTGCCGTGGGGCCGCGATTTTAGCGAGGCGGGGCGGCGGCGGGCGCGGGGCGTTACCGGTGAGGCCGGCGTTGTTGACCAGCACGTCCAGGCGCTTCTCCTCCCGCAGCACCTCCGCGGCGAAGGCGCGCACCGAGGCCAGCGAGCCGCTATCCAGCAGGCGAAGCACCACGTTGGGGTTGCCGGTGGCCGCCCGGATCTCTTCCGCCGCCGCCTGGCCGCGCTCCCGGCTCCGGCACGCCAGGATGGTGCGGGCGTTCCTGCGGGCCAGGTCCATGGCCACGCACTTCCCGATCCCTGTAACGCACAGAGCGGGCGACCGCCTGCGGCCGGTGGGATCCGTGCCCCCCGGGTGGAGAAGGGCAGGGTGGGGTGGCATTGGGTCCCCGTGCTGGCACTGCTGGGAGCTCAGCACCAAACCGGGGGCACCACGGCTCGGGAGCTGGGGGTGTCAGCGTGGGGCAGAAACGGGTGGTGAGGGGTTGAGGGAGGGCAGCTTGGGGTTGGGTGTCAGGGGAAGTTGTGTGCTGTGAGAGCGGGGAGGGGCTGGAACAGCTGCAGAGAGGCTGTGATGCCCCGTCCATCCCTGGAGGTGTTGGAGGTTGGATGGGGCCCTGGGCAGCCTGGGCTGCTGTGAAATGGGGAGGTTGGTGGCCCTGCATGCAACAGGGGGTTGGAGCTTCGTGATCCTCGAGGTCCCTTCCAACCCAACCATTCTGTGATTCTGCAGGACAGGATGGGGATGGAGCTGCTGTGGGCTGTGGGAAGGGCCGGGCCGGCAGCTCATTGCAGCTGCTGCCACGTGGCAGGAACCAACAGCAATGGGATGGGCCCAGGACACGTGCAGCCACCCTGTGCTGAGCACAACAGGCACACGGCACGGGTTGCCCAACACTCAGCCCCGCGCTGCACCAAGGGACGCTGCGGGAGCAGAGAGCCCAGCGCCCAGCGCGAAGCTCAGGGCCGAGGCAGCGCAGGAACAGGCGGTGGCCTCGGCTGTCAGCCATCGACCCGGCAGGGCAGAGTCCAGCTGTGGGGCTGCTGCTGGGTTACCTGGTGCATGGCGAGAAGCAGCGGATCCGGGTGGTGGCACGGCGGGGCACGGCGTCACCGATGGGCGGTGAGCGTGGGGCAGAGCGTGGGGTGGCACAGCGCAGCACGCGCAGCCCGGGGACGGGCAGCCACCTCTCCCGCAGCCCTCGGTGCCACCAGAGCTGGCAGCGGGAAGGCAGGGACCCACGAGCCGCCCCACGGCCCCACGCTGCCCCACGTGTCACCCTCGTCCCACGGCGCGGCACCCGCAGCCCCTCATGGCCCCGCGGCCCCCCGGTGCCACCGAGGCCCCTCTCACCGCTGTTGGCTCCGGTGACGATGACCGTCTTGCCGGTCAGGTCGGTGGGACACTTGCGTGGGTTCCAGGCGCGTCTCCTCGTGGCCCAGAGCAGCATCCCCAGCAGCAAGGCCAGCACGGACCACAGCGGGTGGCTGCAGAAGCTCGGCAGCTCCATGGCTGCGGCCGGGGGTGCAGCTGAACAGCCAGGAGCGGCCGGGGGGCAGAGTCCAGCATTGGCCCGGCCCCGCAGCTGTGCACCATGCAGCTCCCTCCCGATTCCCCGGCAGCAGCGCAAGGCAGCTCCGCCAGCTGCTGCAGCACAGAGCAGGGATGGGCGGCAGCAATTTGGGCCCGGGACGCACGGCAGAGACGGGCAGCGGGGTGGGAGAGCAAGCGGGAGAGGGCTGAGCACCTTGTCCCACAGGACAGCCCGGGCTGCTCAGCCACACCTGGCACTGAGGTTACAGAGGGGTCCAGAAGCCCAGGAAAGGGGCTGATAAACAGGGGTGCACACGGTCTGGGGGGCTCTGTGCACCAAACAGCCCTCAGCAGGCCTGGCGCTGGGTCGGGGGCTGCTGCTCTCCCTGCCTCTCCATCTCTCTGTCTCTCTTCTCTTTTTCCCTTGCAGTTGCTGAGCGCTGCGAGGCTCCCCCCGATGGCCTGAGAACCACAGAGTGGAGCTGGACGTGGCTGTGGGAGGGCCAACCCCTGCAGCACATCTGTTCTGAGCTTCCACTGGGGCTGATGTTTGGGTGCAGACCCCGAGCGTCCCTTCACCTTAATCCTATGGGAGCTGCCGAAAGCAGGGCTTGGCAGCCGGCATCACAGCAAGGAGCCGAGGCACCGCGACGCCCCGGGACGAGGATGGGACGGGGCTGCCATCCCGGATGGAGCAGATGGGAGCTCTCACCCCACGCCGCACTCAGGCCCACAGCCAGGAGATGTTGGACTCTGCTGTATTCAAGGCGTTCCATCGCCGGTGACCTGGCTGACCGCAATGGCAGGGAAGGGCACAGTGGGGCGGAGGGGCCTCAGGTCCCTCTCGGCTTCTCCCGTCTCCTCCTCCGCATCCTCTCTGCGCACAGGGAGGCGCAGCCCGCGCCCCTCGCTGCCTCCGTGCCTGATGGTGACACCGGGAGCCAGCCGGACGGTGCTCAGTAAGGAGCCCAGCACCGGAGATCGGGAGCTGCCGGGCTGCCCGGCCCCCGCGATGGGCGGTAAGAGCCGCGGCGCCTCCACAGCCGCCAGCCCTCGGGGGGATCGAGAGGCACCCGGCCCCACATCCTGCCCAGAGGGGCCGCGGGGCTGCCGCCGGTGCCGGAGAGGACGCGACTGCCGCTCGATCTCTGCGCCCGGCTCCAACACCTCCACGTGGGGCCGGATCCGGAGCGCGGAGAGGTGCAGCAGAGCGGTGCCGCGCCTATCGCACGCCCACCCCTCACTGCGCGGAGATTTCCGTGCCCACATCGCCATCACGTCGCTGCAGGAGGGGGGCTGTGGCACTCCGTGCCCTTCAGCTTCCGCCGCATCGCTGATCTCCGCCCACACCCGTGGCCCTGGGTGTTTGATGCCAGGCAGGCGCCGGGGCCGGGCCGTGCTGCGGCTGAGCGGGGCCGGCAGCAGGGCTGGCACGGGGGGGCTGCCAGATCCCTCGGAGGGCTGCGGAGCGTCGAGCACCTCACCCTGCACCAACGGTGTTGGGGAGGGCAGTGGCACGCCGCCCCCCTCAGCCTCGGATGGGACGGCGTCCGTGTCGGTGCTGGAGACCTGGGCGGAGCACAGGGACAGCAGTGGGGCCGGGGCACAGAGCACAGCGCCCAGCCTCCCTGGGAAAGGGCAAAGCGGGGCTGCTTAGGGGTGAGTTACGAGCTGACTCCCCCATCCTGGCCACGCGTGCGAGAACAGAAACCCACAGCGCTGGGGGGGGGGAAAGGCAGGGGGGGAATCACCTCTGCGTGCCCTGCGGCCGGACACACTCGCAGGGTGGGCACGGCACCCTCAGCCCAGGCGTCGGTGGCACCCGGCGGGGGCTCCTCGTCCTCCTGCCACGCACCGGCCGCCTCCAGCTCCGCGTCGCCCTCGTCCCGCACCGGGAAGCGCCACGCGGCCGCCCGCAGCAGCTCGGCCCTCGCCTGGCTCACGGCGAACGGCACGCACTGCCCGCGCAGGGCCGCACGTCGGCGCCGTGACACGCGCTCGAAGCGCGCCCGGACCCAACGCGGACACCCGGGCCTGCGCGCCGCCCACCTGCCGGGCCAGCTCGGCCTGGAAGCAGCGCTCCACGACGGCTCCCAGCAGCTCGGTCACCGCGTCCCCTACGACGTCGTCCCGCTCCTCGGCCGCCAGCACGGACAACCACTGCGCCTCGCACAGCCGCCCGGGGGCCGCGTCCGGAGGAGCGGCGCTGGGGGTCCGCGTTTTGTCCCCGCGCTGCCGGGCGGCGGCCGTGCGCTCGCGGGAGGCCATGGCCTGCACGGGGACACGGCGGGGCTGGAGGCGGCGGCTCCGGGCTGCGCGCCCTCCCGGCCCCGCTCTGCGCGGCCGCCGGCGTCCCCAGCTCCCCTCGGCACCCCGGACCCTTTCGCAGCCCCCGCCCCGCCGCCCGCCCCGCTCACCTCTCCCCGCAGGGCGGCGTCTCGGTCTCCACGGCAACGTCGCTCCCGAATCTCGGCGCTCTGTGATGACGTCACCGCGACGCGCCTCCGCCCCCCCTTACGTCATCGCTCGGCGCCGCCGTCTCCATGGTTACGGCGGGCAGCGGCCGAGCCGCGGAGCGATCGGGCCTGAGAGCGGGACCGGGATCGGAGCGGGGCCGGAGCCGGCCCGGGGCGACGGAACGGCGGGAGCGCCGCGGGCCGCGATGTACCGCCGGGAGAAGAGCATGGCGCTGCGCGGCAGCTCCTCGGCGCTCTACAACAACCTCAGCGTGCTCCTCCCGCCCCGCGGGCCGCTCGCCTTCCTCGGCTCCGTGCACGGCCCCGCCGTCACCGTGCTCAGCGCCACCGGCGATGCGGCGGGCCGCGCCCAGCGGCAGCTCCAGGCCCGGGCGGGCGGCGGGGCTTCGCTCGTCACGCAGGTGGGACCCCGCGCCGACCCTCGGCCGGGCCGCCGTCCCCGAGCGGAGCGGGGACGAGCCGGGCGGGGAGCCGGAGGGCCGAGGGCCGGGTACCGACGGCGGCGGGACGGGAGGCGGTGCCGCCAGCTGGGCCTCCGCTCCGATTCCCCTCCCGGCGGCCAGGCGCGGCGCTGCCGGCGACTCCGCGCTGTGCGGGCGGCGCCCGAGGCGGGCGGCACGCGGCGCAGACGGCGCTGAGCGCGAGGAGGCGGTGGGGCGAAGGGGCGAGAAGAGGCCGCCGTGCCGCGGGACGGAGCGGGGAGCCGCTGGGACGGGGGCGGGAGCCCGCGATATCCGAGTTACAGGGGCGTGGAGACACGGAGCATCTCGGGTTGAAAAGGGCCCCTAAAGACCGTGGAGTCCGACTGCAGAGATGGGAGGGAAGGAGCTTCCTGAAGAGGCTCCCTGGAGGCGATCCATCCCAGCTTCCGTTCGACGGGAGCCGGAAACGCGGCTGCGGGCAGCCCTGGGGAGGGATGAGGGCTGCCGGTCCCCTGCTGAGCTGTGCTTCCTTCCAGGCTGCCTGGTGTGTCCTGCCGGCACGCACCCTGCTGGTGCTGACCTGTCAGAAAGGCATCCAGGTGAGGTGTTCTCCTGCACGGGGTGACCAACGCTCGCAGCACTGGGAAGGTGAACTCGCTGGGGTGGCAGCTGGGCTCAGGGCTGCGTAACCAGAGCACTGCTGCTCCCTTTCGGGCAGCGGTGGAGCACAAGGCTGTGGGAGCTTTGCCACTGTCTGGGTCTCATTCGTCTTTTCTTTCTCTTTCCAGATGTACGAATCAGATGGCTCCATCATGGTGTATTGGCACGCGCTGGACATCGCAGAGCCTCCTCCAGGTAAATCCCACAGCAGGAGGGCAGTGAGGAGCCCTGGGCCCTCTGCCCTCTCTTCCCAGGGCCATGAGACCGAGCGTTCCTGTGGTGCAGCCCGGTTCCTGCTGGCTGGAGACACCCACAGCATTGCTTCTGTGTCCAGGCTGGACTGAGCCAGGCCAGGGCCGCTCAGCAGCTTAGCAGGAGTGTGTGGAGGGGGTTCTGCGTCACCCCAGCTCCGCTGTGCAGGCACAGCCTGGGCTTGGGCTGGGTGCATGGGGACCCACTGTGGCAACTGCAGCGGGGATGGCGGGGATGGCACTCACACCAGCTTCCTGCTGCTGATGTGAGCTGCTGCAGGCTGCAACCCAGCCGGCTCCTGGTTCCCTTTCAGCACAAGCCGCGTTTGCCCGAGGGATCTGTGCAGCAGGAGAACGTTTCATCTGCGTGGGTGAGTGAAGCACCGGGAGGAGGAACGGGCAGGGCTGCACCGGGTGGTGCTGCGGAGCCGTGGGTGAAGCAGGGTGACGTGGTGACGGCCGAAAGGGCTGCGCTCATCTGGTGGCTCCCGCAGGGAAGCGCCGTGTGTGAGCGAGCCTCGCGGGGGCGCAGGGCTTGGGGGAGAGCGAGGTGTGACAGTGACACGGGGCGGGCTGGGGGGGCACAGCAGTGCTGCAGTCCCCGCCGACGCCTCCGGCGCGCCGCTCCCGCAGGGCTGTCCTCAGGGATGGTGCTGGTGTTCGACATCCCCCCGAAAGGGACCGACATCGCGGTGAGCGAGGTGCTGAAGGAGCACCGCGACGCCATCACCGACATCGCCGCCGAGCTGGGCCAGGCGCCGGTACGTGCGTGACCGCCAGCGGCCGCTGGGGACAAAGTGTGGGGCGGGGGCTGCGGCCGTCCGTCGGCGCTGTGGCTGCCTGCGGCCGTCCTGACGCGGCACCGTGCCCTCCTTGGCCGAGCCTGGCCTCTGCCGCCTGCAGGCAGCGTTTTGTAGGTGTCCAAGCCTCGGTCCTGGTTGGCCGGATTGTGGGGAGGCAAAATGCTGCGGCAGAGACGGTCTTGATGGGACGAGGAGCCGAGGGCCTTTTGCACAAAGAGCGCCTGTGAGAGCGTGACTAATTGCCAGAGAATGGCCTGTGACACGTCAGGGTGCGTGCCAGGGCATGGGAGAGCCATTGAAAGCTAAAGAGCAGGCTTGTAACAGGAGCGAGCAAAAGTGGCGGCGAATAAACGGCCAGCAGAAGGCAAGCTGCCTCCATGAGGGAGCTGCTGGCACAGGCCCTCCTGAGCGTGGGGCGAGGGGGGCACGGCCCCGGCCCACCCGTCTGCATGGGGATCCTGAGGGCCGCAGGGCCGCCGTTGTGCCCGGAGCTCGGGGAGGTGGGGAGGCCGAGGGCAGCGCTGCTCCTGGGGCTCCTGGGGGCAGAGCTGCTTCCCCTGCCCGCCCTCAGCAGAGGGGAGGAGGCGTCTCACCGTCAGCAGCGGCACGGTGACCCTTGTCACGGCAGATGGTTTGGCTCTGCCCAGTGCCAAAGCTCAGCCTGAAATCGGGACGGGGCTCCCTGGGCGACATCTCAGCAGACGCACTAATTGCCTTCCTCATTACCGGCTGCATCTTTCCCGACGAGGCCGCTTTGATAACGTTCTCTAATGAGGCGCGTTGAACTTTCTCTGCGTTCGGGACTCCCTTGAACAATTAATTGCTTAGAACTCGTCCCCAATTAGCCTGGATGTGGAGCTCGTTTGTGAGAGCTGCTCGGTCGCCCCGCTCTGCCTGGTCTCCAAGGCGCTGCTGTGCAGTCGCTGAGCACAGGGACGGAGCTCGCTGTGAAGCCCAGAGCAGCGGCGTTGGGCTGCAGTTTGTGCTGAGACTCCAAAGCGGAGGGAGGAGCCGCGCTGATTGATCTCACACGTTTCCCCCGTGTGTAATTAATTCTAATTAGCGTTGCCGAACACCGACGTGTTGAAGCTGAAACTCTCACACGCTCGCGGCCAGGCTTTGCCCTTCCACAAGATGTCAGCAGTTTCTGCGGGCGGCTGAACTTTGTGCTGCAGGCCGCGGCTTTCCCGTGCTGCAGCTCCGGCCCCGCTGCCAGCGGCAGCTTCTGCCCGCCGTCGGTCGGCAGCTCGCCGCCCTCCGCCCGCCCCGCGGCCCCGCTGAGCCTCGGCCGTTCCCGCAGGACGGGGCCGGGGACCTGGTGACCGCTGACGACGCCGGGGCGCTGTGCGTGTGGAGCTCCGGCGAGGAATTCTCCCTGCTCAACAGGATCCCGGCCTTCGGGTGAGTCCGAAGCGGCCGGGGCGGGAGGGGGCGCGCGGGTCTGCGGCCGGCCGGGGGGAGGGGAGGTGACGGCGGCCCTGCGCCCAGCTGGACCTGCTCCTCCGTGCGGCTCTGGAACGGGATCGTGGCCGCCGGTTACGGCAACGGGCAGATCCGGCTGTACGACGCAGCGACGGGCAGCCTGCGTGCCGAGGTGGGGGCGCACGCCCGCTGGATTTACGCCCTGGACCTGGCACCGGCCTCGGGAAAGGTACGGCGCGCTGCGCACGGCGCCGGGCGGGGGCTGCGTGCGGTCGGGGGCATCGGCCCGCCGTGCCACGGCCTCTCTGCCGCCCCCCCTGCAGCTGCTGTCGGGTGCGGAGGATTCCTTCGTTCACGTGTGGAAGCTCAGCAGGAACCCGGACACCGACGACGTTGAGGTGAGAGCGAGACGCGAGCGGGCGGCGGGGATTTGGGAGCGGGGCGCCGCCGTAGGGTCGCGGCTGCCGCGGCTGCTCGGGGCGCTGCAGTGGAAAGCCGGCCGGGCCCAGCCTGGGCCGCTGCAGCCGCTCGGCTCCTCCTCCTTTTGGCACGGCCCCGAGTCTCGACGTGGGGCGCAGAAAGGAACGGCTCCTGGGCTGCGAACCGGCCGGCTGTAGCCTCGGCTGCCGGCCCAGCTCTTCCTGCCCGTCGCTCGGAGCGCTGCGTTCATAGGAGGGCGCGGACGTGAGGCGGCTCGGGCTGTGCTTATCGAACGGCGCCCCTCGCTGCGGTTCCGTGCAGGTCGAGCACTGCCACGCTGAGTGCGTCACCGACACCCAGATCTGCGGTGCCCGGTTCTGTGACCCCGAGGGAAACTCCTTTGCGGTGACCGGCTACGACCTCAGCGAGATCTTCTGCTACAGCCGGGTGTAGCCGCGAGCCGTGCGGGCTGCTGGGGGGCTGCGGCAGGGAGAGCCGGGCTGCCGGTACCCCCCCCCCGCCTCCGTCACAGCGCCGTGCCCGGCACGGTGGGATTCTGCACGGAGCCGGAGCTGAGATCGGTCGCTCCCAAAGCATCCCTGCCCTCGGTGCGGCCCGTCTGCGCATGGGAGCACGGGCCGGGAGCCGTGCCGACTCCGCAGCACTGCGGGCCCCCGGGCCAGAAGTTGCCCCCCACCCCCCCCGAACCCCCCCTGCGAGAAGGATGCGGCCGAGGTGACGTGGCCGGGCAGCAGCAGCCGCACCGCGGGCTCTGGTAGCAGCGTTCCGATCCGTTCCCCGCACGGAGGAGCGGAACCGACTCCTCTCTTCCCCGCGGCACCTTTCCTTCAGGCACGAAGGGATCCGGGCTGAACCCTTGCTACGAGCCCGGCCGGCCGGGGGGGCCGCAGCGGCCGCTCCCACCCCAGGCGGCCGCACCCACGGCTGCGGCAGCGCGGCCCGCCCCGGCCCGGGGCTCAGCGGGGCAAGGCGAGGCCTCGCGCCCTGCCGGCGCTGCGGGCAAACCCGGCTCCCAGCGGCCGCCCGTGCGGGGCCGCAGCCGCGCTCCGTGCCGCAAAAAGCGGAGGCCGCGCTCTGCTGGGACGGCCGTGCGCCCCGGGACCGGGCTGCGAGGTCGCTGTGCGGAGCCACGGCCCCGCTGGCACCCCGTGGGCTGGGAGGCGGCCCCGCACCGTGCTGGAAGTGGAGCCGCGCTGCGTGCCGCAGTTCTCCCCGTGCTGCCGTCACCTCCCCGCCCCGTGTCCCAGGCCGGGCTCGGCGGTGTCACGGAGCTCCGCGTCCCGGCTTTCCTTGCTGGCTCCGTTCCCGGGGCCCGACGGTGCGCGGGGGGCTCGGGAGGAGCTCGGCCCTGCTCGACCGCTGCTTGGCAGGCGGGCTGGGAGCTTCCTGCGACTCCCGGCCCTGCGGGAGCCTTTCCTGGAGCCTTTCCTGCAGCCCCCGGCAGCGTTGGGATCCGGGCCGGGCTGCTCCAGCTCCCGCCGTGGGGTGAGAGCCTCACCAGCGGTGGGGGCCCTTCTGCCCCACGGCCCCCACGCGCCCCGTTCTCACCGTCAGCGCTGAGCCTCAGCCCCGTTCGCGTTCCGGCCCTGCGCCGCCCTCCCAGCCGTGCTCCCCCACACGGCATCGCCCCCCAGCCCCGTGTGCGCCGCCCCCCACCCCCAATAAACAGCCCCGGCCCGAGCGCCGTCGTGTCGCCGCTCTCTGTGCCCAGCGCCACCGCCGCGGCAGTGAGGGGCGGGCAGCGGCTCGGTCCCGTTACAAAAGGTTTTATTAAAGGTTAAAATCGGCGCGGTGAGGAGCCCCGCTCACAGTGCTGGGGAGGCGGGGGTACAAACAGCCCTTGAGGTGGGCGCGGGCGCCCGGGGGTTGTGCTGGGGCGGGACGAGCGGAGTAGAAAAGTGTACAAAGGATCGTTGTGCAGCACGGGGACACGGCGACCGGGACCCAAAGGGGGCCGGGACGCGTCCAAGGCACGGAGATGAACGGGGCCAGCCGGGCCGCCCGCCGCCTCTCCCTCGCGCCCCGCTCACAGCTTGGCCCCCACCTCCGGCAGCGCGGAGGGGGGAATTCAGCACCAGAGAGCCGGGCTGGGAGCACCCAGCTCGGGTCAGCACCCTGCCGCGGGCCCCCAGCCCCACAATACTGCTCGGTCAGAGGTAGCACCAGCGCGGGGGGCCCTGCCGGCTCGACGCCGCTCCGCGGGGGCCGTGAACCGGAGCGGCGGCCGCGGCGGGCGCCCGTAGCCGGGGACGGGGCTGTAAACAGGCGGCGGCTCCTGGGACCGGTGGCGGCCGCGGCTCCCGTGGAGGAGAAGCCCCCAAGCCGGCACGGCTCGGAGCCCGGCCGCGTCCCCGGCCCTGGGAAGCGGCACGGCCGCGCTCCCGGCTCAGGAGACGTGGGGCGAAGGCCGCCAGAAGCACCACTTGCTGCGGGTGTGCTGCTTGCGCTGCAGCTGCTCCTCACGCTCCCGCTCCTTCTTGGAGCGCAGGTACAGGTCCTCCTCCTTCAGGTACCACACCGGCGGCCAGCGGTGCCTCTCGAAGTGCGCCTGGTTCTCTGCGGGGCGCGGGGGCTCAGCGCACAGCCGGCCGGCCGCCCCCTCTCCCCCCTCCCCCCGGACCCCGCACCGCCCGCGCCCTACCCGGGGACATGAACTTCATCTCTCGGGGGAAGCGGCGGCACACGCTGTTGTAGTTGGTGCAGATGTAGTGCAGGCACCAGGCGGCCAGCTGCCGGGCGTTGTGGAACTGCGGGGACCCCCATCAGGACGGGCCGAGCCGGGGGTCGATGCCCCTCAGCCCCCCATCCCGTACCTGAGTCATCTCCAGGTAGATGAGCACCTGCTCGTCGATCTCCACCTGCTGCATGAAGGCGCGGAGCAGCTCATCCACGGCGTACTGCTCTGCGGCACGGATGGAGCCGTGAGCGCGGGGCGACGCCGGGCTGCGACGGCTCTTACATAAGGGCCGTGCCGAGGCCGCCCGGGGCCGCATCGATCCCAGCGCCAGCCGGCCCTAATTGTATCGGCGGCTGACGTCAACGGGCGGCCGGGAAGGGGGAGGAGGGGGGGCGGCTCACCTGTGAGCGCCTGCAGCCGGGGCAGGCAGAGGCGGTTGGTGAGGATGAGCAGCTCCATGGCGTCGAGGTCGGGTGTGGGCGTGAAGACCCCGGTGTAGAGGAAATCGAGGACGGCACGCAGGCAGGCGCAGTTGGTGCCCGGCAGGGAGACCTGCGGGACAGGGGCGCGGGGACCGGCGCTGCGGGAAGGACGGACCCCCGCCCGGAGCCCCGCACGGCCGAGGCCCGAGCGCAGGGATGCCGTGGGCGCAGCGCCGTGCCGGCTGCTCCCCGCAGCGGCCCCCTCCCGCCGTCCCCTCCCAGACGCCCCACCGCCTGCTGCCCCCTCACCTCGGCAGCGTAGCTCTCCCGGAACGCCCCCCGGAACATGGCCATCATCCAGTCGCAGCCGGCTATCAGCAGGGGTTTGTGCGCCGGCACGGCTCCGTCGTCCACGCGGAACACCACGTCTGGGCAGCAGGGGGACGGGATGCACAGCCCGCAACGGCGCTGCCACACGGGCGGCGTGGGGTGGGGGGCTGGGGGGGGGGCCGTGGGCACAGCAGAGGGGCGCCCCGCGTGGCCGCGGCGTACCTGCAAAGACGCCCTTCCCCAGGCACTCCTTGATGCGGTTGGCACGGCGCACGTGGAAGGCTTTGGTGATCTCCTGGTTCATGAAGCTCTCCTTGTTGAGCACGTTGGCCACCATCATGCGCAGGTCGAACACCTCCAGCAGCTCGGCGATGGTGGCCACCTGCATCAGGTCAGCGCACGTCCGCTCCAGCCGCCCGGTGTAGAGGTACTCCAGCACGGCGCGGAACGGCTCCGGCGCCACCGAGCGGTCCATGCACACCACCGTCATCCTCTTCTCCCTCCCGGCCACCGGATCGGCCACCACCTCCCAGCGCATGCTGACGAAGCCCCGGCCCCACGCCGACAGATCGCGAGCGCCATCCCCCGTCGCCGCCCGCAGCGCCTCGTCGCTCTGCACGGCGCGCAGCCCGCCCTGCGGCCCCTCGCCCAGCGCCCCCCGCTCCCCGTCCAGGCTGCGGGCGCGGGCGGCCGGCTCCTTGCCCGTCCCCAGCGGCCCCTCCAGGGTGAAGAGGTCGTAGAACTTGGAGCAGGAGGTGGCCAGGTAGACGCGGTGCGCGAAGACGCGCTGCCCGCCCTGCAGCTGGAAGACGACGTCGGCGCACAGCGGGGTGCAGAAGAGCGCGGCGGGGCCCCAGGCGCGGCTGGCCGGCGGCTCGGGGATGCGGATGACCGGCGGGGGGGGCTTGGGGGGCAGGAAGGGCGCCTGCAGCAACGGGCGCTGCATCTTCTTCAGGTGGGACTTCCAGAACTGCAGGTGGCGGCGGGAGATGAGCGCGGCGCGGATGGCGTTGTCAAAGACGTCCTTGATGCCGAACTGGGCCACCACGCTGGTCTCGTAGTAGGGGACGCCCAGCTCCTTGGCCACCTCGTGGCCCCGCTCTGGGGGCAGGATGTCCGTGGGTCGGATGGGCCTGGGGGGACGGCGGGGGAACTCATCACCACGCGTGGGACCCGCTGAGCATCGGGGATCCAGAGGATAGGGGACCCTGTGACTGGGGGGGGGGGCGGCCCACTGAGCATAGGGGACCCAGAGAGCATATGGGGGACCTGGTGACCGGGTGGCACCCGCTGAGTGTAGGGACCCAGTGACTGTGGGAGCCCCAGCCCTGCCACCCCCCCGGCGCAGCCTCACTTGGCCAAGGGACGCCTGGCACGGTTGACGGCGTCCAGGTCGGCGTAGCGCAGGTCCAGCTGGCAGCCCACCAGGATGATGGGCGTCCGCGGGCAGAAGTGTTTGATCTCAGGGTACCACATGGTCTTCACGTGGCGCAGGGAGTTGGGGTTGGCCAGCGAGAAGCAGAGCACCACCACGTCTGACCTGGGCCAGGAAGAGGAGGAGGAGGAGGAGGAGGAGGAGGAGGAGGAAGGTCAGAGCCCTGCACTGGCCCCCTGGGCACCAGCATGGAGATACCCGCAGAAGGGGCCCAGCCCCACGCTGTGCCCCACATTGGGGTCCCGCAGGGCATCGGGAGCAGCCCCAGAGCCACGGCTGCTTTCTGCCTGGGACGTGACCGGGAGCCGTGCTGGAGCCGGGCCGGTGCCAGGACCAAGATAGACACCACCCGCCCGCCCTCGGGCCCCCCGCCA
This sequence comes from Tetrao urogallus, assembly GCF_951394365.1. NCBI lineage: Eukaryota > Metazoa > Chordata > Aves > Galliformes > Phasianidae > Tetrao > Tetrao urogallus. Next base: position 70,849,869 of record NC_136817.1, read on the forward strand.
GCACGGGAGCTGCGAGCGATGCCGGCACCCAGAGCCCCGCAGGACAGCGGCGGTGAGCGGGGGTCACTGGGTGGCTGTGGGCACCCCACGCCATGGCATTCCCCACCACCCCCCCCGCCCCAGGAGCCCCCTGCCCCGTCGGGTGCCCCCAGCCCCGTGGAGGGGTTGTGGGAGTGCGCCCACGAAGCTGGCGCAGGGGCAGCGATAGCAGAGGGGCCGTGCCAGGGGTTGAGGGCCGTGCTTGTTTACAGCCTGGGCATTGCGCGGGGGGGGGGGGGGGATCGGGCCTTGCCCTGCTCAGCCATGGGGCATCGGGAGCTGAGAGGTGGGCCAGGACCCTACAGGGGGGGCCAGGACCCTACAGGGGGGGCCAGGACCCTACGGGGCACTGCACACTGCAGGGACTGGGGGGTGTGAGCCGAGCACAGCGGACTCTGCGGTGTCCCGATGCCCCCCCTGCGGTATGTGGGTCCCCAACAGCCTCAGAACCCCCAGGAGTCCCCTGGGACCCCACCGCCACGTGATGGCACCTCTATGGGAGAACCTGCAGGGGGAAGGGAGATCCCTCCCGAAGGCGAGGTCCCTCCTGGGGGTGTCTGCAGGTCTTTGCGGGGGGGTCTCCTGCACGGAGGAGGTCTCACGCAGGGGGGTGCGTTCTCTCCCGGGGGGTGGGGGTCTCTCCCGGAGGGTGGTTCCCCAGCTGGAAGGCTTAACCCGGGGGGAGGTCTCTCCTGGCATGGGGGGTGGGCAACCCGGGGCAAGGGGGGGTGGTGGTGGTTCTGTCCTGATCTGGTATCTGATCTCTCCCAGAGGGGAGTTTCTCCCCCTGGCGGGGCTTTCACCCACAGAGGGTCGCTCCCTGGGGGGGGGTGGGGGTCTCACCCACGGCAGTGTCACCCGACGGGGGTGTCCCCAGTCCCCAGTGCCCCTCCCGGGGGTTCCCTTCGGGACCCCGCCCCCTACCTGCCGTAGGCGAAGCGCCGGTCCTTGTGGTGGTCCCCGAAGGTGTCCCAGAGCCGCAGCGACACGCTGACCTCGTCCACCACATCGCGGGAGCGCTCCAGCACCTGGGGGGGGGGGGCGCGGAAGGGGGGGCGGGGGGCACTGAGCGTGGCCCGGCGAGACCCCGCCGCCCCCCCCGGCCGCGCACCTCCTGGCAGACGCGGTACTGGTCGATGGCCCACACGGTAGGCACGTGCGTGGCCAGCAGCTGGTATTGGCTCAGCGTCGCGTTGCAGGCGCGGGCGCAGATGAGTCGCGTTTTGCCCACCGCGTTGTCGCCCACCACCACGCACTTGATGGTCTCGACGTTGGGCCGCTCGTAATCCACGTCCAGGTCCATGGGGTCCCGCCGGCGCTCAGCGCCGCGCTCCGCGCCGCCCCCCGCCCATCCCCGCGCCGCTCCGCCGCGCCGCCGCCCGGGCCCGTTAGCTGCCGCCCTGCCCCGCCCCGCCCCGCCCCTCCGCCAATCCGCGACGGCCTCGCCTCTCCTCGCCCCGCCCTCTCCGCCCCGCCCCTCGCCCTCCGCCAATCGGCGTCTTCCCCGCCCCCTCGGGACACGCCCACACGGCCGCTCCGAGCCCCGCCCCCGCGCTGCCCCGCCCGCGCGCGGACAAAGGGGCGCCGCCAGGGGGCGCCGCGAACACGTGACCGCCACCGCCCCCCGCTCCGAGCCGCTCCGGAGCCACGCCTCCTCGTGGGCGGGGTTATCCCATAGGCCACGCCCCCCTTCGCACGCCCACCCGCGGAGCGCGGACGGAGGGGGCGGACAGAGGGACGGACAGAAGGACGGGAGGGACAGCGGGACGGGAGGGAGGTCGCGGGGACACCGGCGGCTCTGGGCCGTCAGGAACAGCAGGGAAAAATGGGGCCGTAGGGACACACAAGTGACAGCCGGAACCGCGGGGACACCCGGAAGCGTCAGTGACACCGGGGGCACAAAGGGCCGCCGGGGCTGCGGGGGTCGCCGTGGGGATCGTGGCGGAACGGCTGGGGACCGGCAGCCCCGGCCCCTCGTGTCCGCCCCCCCGGGGCTGTGCCCGTACAGCACCGCGTCCCAGCCCGGCTCTCCACGTGGTGGCGGCTGCCAGCGCGGCCCAGGGGCGCAGCGAGGCACGGGGCTGCGCGGGGCGCTCAGTGAGGGGCGGCAGCGAGGCTGCGGCAGTGCCGGGACACGGGCGGTGGGGATACGGGACGCCAATGGGGACACGGGGCAACGCGGGGACAGGGGGCACGGAGCGGGACATTCAACACTGATGGATATGGGACACCGGTGGGGACGTGGGGCACTGCTGGGACACGGGGCGCTTGATGGACGTGGAACGCAGACGGGACACGGGATACTGCGGGGACACGCGACACTGATGGGTAGGGGACGCCGGTGGGGACGTGGGGCACAGCGGGGACACGGGGCGCGGATGGGGACGAGCACCACCGATGGGGACGGGACGCTGCCGGGACGCGGCCCCGTGGGATCTCAGCCCCGGAGCCCCCCGCTCTGCCCCCCTCCCTCCCCCCCCATCCGCAGCCGCCGCCGCGCATTTTTTCGCTCTCTCGGGGCTTTGGGGTTTGAGGCCGCGGTGACCAAATAAGGGAAGCGGCGCCGGGCGGCCGCGGGTGGGGGCGGCCCCGCGTGGGTTCCCCACGTCCCGGCGTGGGGCCCCGCACCGCCCCGCTGTACCGCGTGGGGCCCCGCACCGCCGCGCCTGACATCGCGGATCCGAACGCCGCGCCCACGGGACCGCGTGGGGCCGCCCCCCACCCCGCGCCACGCGGGACCCACGGTGCCCCCCCCCCCCCCCCGCCCCGCCCGGCTTTGGCTCCGCGCCCGGTGCCGCCCGCCCCGCCGGGTCCCGCCCGGTGCCGCCGGTCCCTCCCCACCTCTAAGACCGGGGCGGGGCCGCGCAGGAGCTGCCGGGCGGTGCGGGGCGGTGCGGGGCCGTGGGAGAACCATGGGGGCCCCCGGGCTGGAGCGGCACCGGCTGGCGCTGCTGGCGGCACGGGAGGACGTGTGCAACCCGCGGGCGGCCACCAACTGGTGAGGGAACGGCGCCGGGACGCGGGGGGGTCCCGAGCGGGTCGGGGTGCGGAGCCGCGCGGGGGGTTCCGGGGCCGCGCACGTGGGTCGGACTGCGTGGGCCGGAGGCGGCGGGGCCGGGCCGGGACGAAGCGGCGACCCCGTGGGCGTGGGGTGGGAACGGGGAACCGGGAACGGGGCGCGATTGCGGGGGGGGCCGAGTTCCGCACGGTGCCCCCACGGCGCTCGCAATGCCCCCCCAAACCTCCCCGCGTGGAACCGCGCCCCGCCCGCGAGCTCCGCGCTCCCCAACCCCCCCCCGGTCGCACAGCGCTGCCGTCCGGGCCGCCCCCCCCGTTGCCGCCCTCCGCTCCGTTCGGGGCCGCTCGGCCGCTGCCCTCTGCCCGGTGCCCGAAGTCGCGCCGCCGGGGGGGGCCGCCCGGTGTCGGTACCGGGGGGGCGGGCACGGCGCTTCCCGCCGCTCCATTGTCCCCGGGCGGATGACGGCGGCACTTCCACGAATTGAGACCGGCGGGGGGCGGGGTGAGGGGCGGCGGCCGCGAGCCCCCACGTGCCGCCGCCCCCCGGTCCGACCCTTACCCGGCACTGAGCGTCGTCCGCCCCCCCCAGGGCCGTGTTCGCCTACGAGAAGCACCATGACCTCAGGCTGCTGGACTCGGGAGGTACGGGGGGGTCGTTATACGGGGACGGGGGGATCCGTAGGGGGTCGCGCATCGCGCGGCTCGCCCTGATCCCCCTCCCACAGCCGGCGGTGTGGACGAGCTGGCGGCGAAGTTCTGTGCCAGCAGCATCATGTACGGGCTGTGCCGAGTGCGGGACCCCGGCAGCGGAGCCCCCCGCGTCGTCCTCATCAGCTGGGTGAGCCGGGGGGGGGGGGCGACGGGGGTCTGCGCTGTGCCGTCCTACAGCGGGCGTGGGGGGGGAGCGGCTGGGGGCGCTGGGGGGGGCGGGGATGGGATGAGGGGCGCCGAGGCGGCAGCGCTGAGCCCCTCGCTTGTGCCAGGTCGGGGAGGAGGTGCCCGAGTCCCAGCGCCAGGCGTGCGCCGGACACCTGCCGGCCATCAGAGCCTTCTTCAAGGTGAGTCTGGAGCCCGGGGGGTCCATCAGGGATCCCACCCCCCCTTCCTGCCCCGCAGCCCCGACCTTTGCTTGCTTGTTTGGTGCATTCCTGGAGCTGCTGACTCAGGCGCTGCCGTTCCCAGCTCCCAGTTCCAGCTCCCAGTTCCAGCCTTGGCCGCGCTGTGGCTGTGGTTGGGCTCCCTGCCCCGGCCCCGTCCTGCCCCGGCCCCGTCCTGCCCCGGCCCCTCCTGCTCCGGCCGCTCTGCCGTGCCCTGTGGAGCTGGGGCTGCCCCCCTCCCGTGCCCCCATCCCTGCACGCCCTGGGATGAGATCCCACGTCTGGATCCGGCCCCACATCTGGATCTGCTGAGCTCCGCTGGGAACGGTGCCCAGATTCCCCGGGGACGGTCTGGGAGCGGATGCCGGCGGGGGGGGGGGGGGGGGTGCAAGGGTGGCTCGGGGCGCTGTGGGGCCGACGCTGGCCCCATCCCACTGCCAGGAGGCCACCGCCGTGCTGAGCGCCCGTCGCACCGAGGAGGTGACGCAGGAGGGGCTGAGCCGCGTGCTGGCACAGCTGGCCCCCGCCGCAGCCCCGAGCAGCAGGAGGACCCCCCCGGCAGACGGCGAGGAGTTGGTGGTGAGCGGGGCGGGGAAGCGGCGGCGGGCTGGGGGTCCGTGCGGGTGCCGCGGTTCGCCCTGAGCCCCGCCGCTCCCGTAGGGCACCAACTACCGTAAGACCAACCCGGCGTTGGAGATCCGCCGCACCAAACGGGACTCCTTCTGGGCGCAGGCGGAGGTGAGGGGCGGTGGGCGCCGATGGGGGGGAAGTGCGGGGTCCCATCGCGCTGAGTCCCCTGCGGTGCAGCGCGAGGAGGAGCAGCGGAAGGAAGAGGAGCGGCGCCGGGCGCTGGAGGAGCGCAGGAGATGGGAGAGGGAGCGCATGGAGGAGGAGCGCAGGGACGCGGCGGAGCGCGAGCGGCGCTGCAGGGAGAAGGAGCAGCGCATCGAGGAGCAGCGGTGAGGCGGGCGGCCCTGAGCCCAGCACCCATGGGTGCCCGCAGTCCCGCGGGTGCCCGCAGTCCCGTGCCCGGCACCTGGAGGCGCAGCCGGTGGCGACGCTGAGCTCCCATCCCCGCAGGAAGGAGCAGGCGCGGATAGAGGCGGAGGAGCGCAGGAAGGAGCAGCAGCGATGGGTGCGTGGGGCTGCGGGATTCAGTTCTTGACGGAGAGCGGCGAGGGGCTGGAACAGCCGCCCAAAGGGGCTGCGATGCCCCGTCCATCCCTGGAGGTGTTGGAGGCCAGGCTGGATGGGGCCTCGGGCAGCCTGGGCTGCTGTGCAATGGGGAGGTTGGTGGCCCTGCGTGTGGCAGGGGGTTGGAGCTTCGTGATCCCTGAGGTCCCTTCCAACCCGGGCCGTTCTGTGATTCCGGGATGGAGAGGCGCCACACGGTGCTGCATCCACACCGCGTCCCCATCGCCACGTCCCCGTCACCCACGTCCCCATCCCCACATCTCCATCCCCGCATCCCTATCCCTGTCCCCGCATCCGTCCCCATCCCCGCAGGAGCAGCAGCAGCGTGAGCACGAGGCGGCAATGCGGGATCGCTTCCGGCGCAGCGAATCCATTGAGAAGGCGGCGGTGAGTGGGGCGGGGGGCCGCTGTGGGGGGGAGCGCCGGGGGGGGGGGTCTGCGCACCACAACGGCCCCCGGTGCTGCAGGAGGCGGCCGTGCTGGTGGCTCAGCGGACGCAGAACCCGCGGGACTTCTTCCGGCAGCGGGAACGCGCGGGATCCACCTCGGGCAGCATCTCGGGCACCGCGCTGCCCGCCGGCCCGCTGGGCGCACGGCCCGGTATGTGGAGGGCCGGGGGAGGGGGGGGGGGGGGGGGGCCGGGGGTCCCCGGTGGCTGTGAGCTGACCGTGCCTCCCCAGGCGCCCGCCGCCCCTTCCTGCGGTACCAGCGCAGCCTGACCGAGTCCGCTTTCATCTTCCGCCGTCCGGAGACTCCCGCTTCGCCCACCGCCCCCGATCCCGGTGCCTTCCAGGCTGCGGCTCCCCCCAGCCCCCGCCGATCCCCGGGGACTCCCCCCGGCCCGGCCGGGGTTGGGCCTCCGCACGCCGGTAGCCCCGTAGGGACGTGGCGCCCACCCTGTGCCGCCTTGGGGAGCCCCCCGAGACCCCCGGGGGCCGGGACTCCGTCTCCCATCAGCCCCCCCGGGCCCCCTGCCAGCCCCTCCCGACTGCAGAGCCCCCCCGGCCCTCCCGGATCGGGGCCCCCAGCCGGCACTCGCAGAGCGGAGCCTCTGCCCCCCAGCAGCACTTCAGGGCTGGGCCCCCCCAGCAGCACCGCCGGGGGGCCGCCGCCCCTCAGCCCCCCCCGGCAGCCCCCCACCGGCACCGTGGAGGACGAGGCTCTGCCCCTGCCCAGCCCCCCCAGCACCCCCTTGGATGACGAGGGTCCCCCCCCGGGCACCCCCCCGTTGCCCAGCCCCCCAGCGTGGGGGGCTCCGGAGCTGCCGGTTGGGCCGGGCGAGGGGGTCCTGAGCCCTCGGGAGGGCCCCCCTCCATCTGGGCTGCCCCCCGTCCCACCGCCCCCCCGCAGCCCCAGCCCCCCCGGCCTGAAGGATGCAGCGGTGCCCTGCGAGCTGCAGCAAGGTGGGTGCACGGAGCCCCCCGGTGTGGGGCTGGGACGGGGTTCCCTCACATTGTACCCCCACCCCGCACTAAGGGGGGGGGGGCTCAGCCGCGTCCCCCTCCTGCAGGGACAGCTGGGGAGCACCAGGCGGAGCCGAAAGTGAGCAACGGGGGGCAGAATGGCCTTGGGGACTGGGCACCACCTTGGGAGCCCCCAAAGCAGGTATGGGGCGACTGGTGGCATTGGGATGGGGGGCATGGATGGGGCCGGGTGGGGGGGGGCAGTGGGGCTGTGGGTGGGGGTTTGGGGGCAGGTGGGCAGCAATCAGGGGGCGGCTCTCTGGGGCCGGGGGCAGGACGGGGGTGATGGAGCCTCGAAGGTGGGGGCGACGCACAGGACGTGGGGTGGGGGCCTCACGGTTGGGGACCCCCGGCGCGCTCTCCCGCAGGGCGGCGGTGCCACCATCCTGCCGCAGCCGCTGCACAAAGCCAAGCCAGGTACGGGCCGGCCCCGCCGCATCCCCCGCTCCTCCGTGCCCTTCTCCGCCCCCCCTCAGCCCGGCCTCACCCTCTCCCTCTCCCCCAGGTTTCACCCAGCTCCTGACCCCCGGCGCCTCCCCCCCTCCCGAGGACAAGGAGTTTTCCCCCCACGCTGTGTAATTCGGGTTGGGGGCAGCAGCGCTACGCCCCCCCGCTGCTCTCCAAGCACCGCGCAGCCGGGGCTGCCCCGCACCTCACCCCGCAGCCCCCCGGCGCCGCGCCCTGCACCGACCGCTCCCCCCACCCCCCGTACAGCAGCTTTGGGCAGCAGCCGCCCCACGCAGCCCCAGCGCCGCAGCACCGTGCTGGGGGGGGGCAGCACGACCCCCCCCCCCCCCGGGGAGGGAGGGGAGCCGAGCAGCGCCCCCCGCCCCAATGAGACGCGGCGGCTGTTAAATAAATTTTAATGCGCACGGACGAGGTGGGGGCTTCGGCTGGTCCTGGCCGCGGTTAGGAGTGTGAGGCGTAAAGCGGGGGGGCCCCGACGCCCCCCCAGGGCTGGATCGGCGCCCACCCATGGCGGGGGGCTCAGCCATGAGCACCATCCGAATGAGGAGGGGAGGGGGGGGAGCCCCGAGCCCACCCTGCGGCGGCGGCGGCAGCTCGGAGCGACCCGACCCCCCCCCCCCCCCCCCCTCCACTTGGGCACCGTACGTTCCAGTTTCTCCCCAAGAAGAGCAGCCCTCGGCACCGGGACCCCCGAGCCGGGCCGTGTCCGCACGGCGCCCCCCCCGCCCATCCCCAGAACCCCCCGGGATGCCGGGTTCACACCTGGGACTGGAGGCGGCCCGGGGGGGCGACGCGTTCGGTGTCGGAACCGGAGCTGCCGGGGCTGGAGGAACCGGAGCCGGGCGGGGGGCGCGGGGAGGGGGCGCGCCGGGTTCCCCCTCGGCCCTTCAGGGTGCTGAGCTTGGCGTCC
>NC_136817.1:70858257-70899641 GCF_951394365.1 Tetrao urogallus
GGGACTCGGTCCCTTTGTCTCTGTTGTTGGGCGTGAGGCGCGGGCAGAGGCCGCCGATTGGACGAGGCGGGGGCGGCGGCGGCGACTCCCGTTGGCCGGCGGCGGCAGGGCGGGCGTCGGATTGGCGAGGAGGGCGGCGGGGGGGCGGGACCTCGGGCCGGGGAGCGATGGCGGCGGCGGAGGCCGCGGCCCGGGCTGCGGCGGGGGCCCGGGCGGCCGCCATGGGGTTGGCGGCGGCGACGGCGGGGGGTCGGCGGCTGCTGCTGCGGGCGGCGGGGGCCGGGGCGGCCGAGCGGGAGGAGCCGGCGCGGGGCCGCCGAGGGCTGTAGGCGGCGCCATGGAGCGGCCCGGCGGCGGCGCCGAGGGGGCCTGGGCCGCGCTGCTGGGCCGGCAGCACCAGGTACGGGGGCCGGAACGGGGCGGCGCGGGGCGAGGGCCGGAACGGAGCCGGCACGATCTCCGGGCGCCGCGCCGCCCCGGGCTCCGGCCCGGCCCCATCCCGGCCCCCGCCGCTCCCGCTGGAGCCGGCCGCGATGGGTCGGTTGTGCCCCGCAGGCCCGGGAGTTCTGCCCGGGGGTGAACAACCAGCCGTACGTGTGCGAGACCGGGCACTGCTGCGGGGAGAGCGGCTGCTGCACGTACTACTACGAGCTGTGGTGTGAGTGCGGGGCGCGGGGCGGGGCCGGGGGCGGCGAGGCGGGACGGACACGGCGCTGTGCCCGCAGGGTTCTGGTTGCTCTGGACCGTCCTCATCCTCTTCAGCTGCTGCTGCGCCTACCGGCACCGGCGGGCCAAGCTGCGCCTGCAGCAGCAGCAGCGGCAGCGGGAGATCAACCTCATCGCCTACCACGGTGCCTGCAACTACCCCGCCTCCATGATGGACCTCAGTGAGTGCCTCCGCCCCGCGCCCGCCCGTCCCCCCGTTCCTCCGTTCGGTCCGGCCGCGCCGCGCTCACCCCCCGCCCTCTGCCGGCAGGGATGCTGGCCTCCTTCAAGCTGCCCGCCTACGAGGAGGTGGCCCACCGGCCCGGCACGCCGCCTCCGCCCTACAGCTCCATCCTGGCGCAGCTGAGCGGGCCCCGCAGCCGCCTGGGCTCCAGCAGCCTGACGCTGTCGCCCAGCTCGGAGAACTACACCAGCTGCTCGTGCGAGTCGAGCTGCGTGACGTCCCCCAGCAGCACGTCGCTCTCGGTGCAGGTGACGGACGAGACGGAGCGCAGCCAGGCCAGCACGCCCAGCGAGGAGTGCGGCACCAGCAGCACCGGCACCGGCGCCAGCTGGGAGCTGCCCGAGGAGCCGCCCGCCCGCCCGGCCCCGCACAAACACGCGCTCTTCTCCTCCAACGTGGACTTCTTCGAGGCCGACTGCCACCGCTGCTCCGACATCGAGGAGGGCGAGGAGGAGGAGGAGGAGGAGGAGGAGGAGGAGGAGGAGGGGCGCGGCGCGGCGACGGAGGAAGGCGGCGAGCATCGCCGGCACCGGCGGCTGACGGGCGACTCCGGCATCGAGGTGGGGCGCTGCCAGGAGGAGGAGGGCGGCGAGGAGAGCGAGGGCGAGGGAGCGCGCCTGCTGGGCAAGGCCGGCTCCGCGCGGCCCCAACGCGGCGTCCCGGCCGAGCCGGGCAGCGCCGAGCCGGGCGCCGCTCCCCTGCCCGTGTGAGAGGGGCCCCGACCGGCCGCGTGGCCGCCTCCCCCGGGACGCCGCCGCCGCCCCGCCCGGAGCGGCCCGCGCTTCTCCCCGCCGCCGCCGCCGCCGCCGCCGCGCCCCGCCTTGGAGCAGCCGGGCTGGGGGCACCGCGGTGCCGAAGCCGCCCCTGCTCAGAGGGCCCGGGCGCGGCGCGGCCGCCCTCCCTCGCCTCCGCTCTCCGCCGCTGTCCCCGGGCTGTGGACTCTCGCCGCGGAGCCCCCGGGACGGCCCCGCCGGTACCCTGCTGCGGCACCGCCGCGCCCCGCGCCTTCCCCTCCGAACCGCTTCCGGGGAGCCGGGCCCCAGCCGGCCCGATCGCGAGGGCGGCTCCGTCCCGCTGCAGCCCGCGGGCCTGGGTGCGGGTGGCCGCGACCCCGCTAGCGTTCCGTCATCATTAAAGAGATGTGGAATCACGACCTCGCCGTGCCCGGCCGCGGGTCGGGGCGCTCGCCGAGCAGCTCAGCTCCCCGCGGGCGAAGAACCCCGCGCTGAGGCGGCGCTACGGGCGGCGGCGCGGGGAGAAGGACGGGGCCGGGCCGCGGCGGCCGTGCGCGCACGGTGACCGCACCGCTGTCACGCTGACCCCCAAGGCGGGCGGCGACGAGCGTCACATCCGAGCTTTATTGGCGGCGGAGGACCGGAGCCCCGGAGGGAAGCCGCTAGTAGTCCTCGGCCATCGCCAGCACCACGAGCGCCGACCAGCCGGTGAAGGGGTGCGAGCCCTGCCCCCGGCCCGTGCTGTCGCTGTAGTGCTCCCACAGGTAGCCGCTCTCGGCGTACTGCCGGTACAGGTTGCCGATCAGGTTGCGCCGCAGCTCCCCGTACAGCCGCTCCGCCCGCTCGCGGTGCGGCCCCGGCCGGTCGGCGTAGCCGTGCAGCGCCCGCAGCGCCAGGTAGTTGATGTTGACCCACACGGAGCCCCGCCAGTAGGGCGGGTCGTGCTCGGTGTTGCGCCGCATGTACAGCGGGCTGTCGCGGGCGAGCGAGCGCAGGCCGAAGGGCGTCCAGAGCCGCCGCTCGTCGCGCACGGCCTCCAGCACGGCGCCCAGCCGAGGGGAGTCGGGGCGCAGCAGCTGCAGCAGCAGCGGGAAGAGGCTGACGTAGCCCAGGGCGTCCACGAAGCGGAGCCGGGGCGCCTCCCGCACCACCCGCACCACCCGCGGGGCCGGGGGGGGCCGCCCGGGGGCCGCCCGCACCGCCTCGCGCCGCAGCTCCACCGCCCGGCTGTGGTTGCCGAAGTCGGCGAAGGCGCCGAGCTCCTCGGCCCAGTGCAGCCGCTCCAGCAGCTCGTTGTCGCTCAGCGCCCTCTCCGCACGCCGGTACGGCTCCGCCGGCTCGCCCAGCCGCTCGGCCGCCTCCGCCAGCACCCGGGAGGCCAACGCCATCCAGCAGCGCAGGTCCAGGTGCCGCTCGTCCGCCGAGGGGTGCGAGGCGCGGGGGTAATCGTCCAGCCCCGACGCCAGCGTCTTGGGGTTGAGGAAGCGCTCGGGGTCGGCGTCGCGGCCGCGCCAGCGGAAGGTGTGGGGCAGCGGGCCGGCCTGCGTGCCGTTGTACCACTCGTACCAGGCGCGCAGGCGGGGGAAGAGGCGCCGCAGGTACGGCAGCGGGGCGGAGGGCAGCAGCGGCTGCAGCGCCAGGAAGAGCGTGGGGGGGTTGGCGACATCGCTGTGCTGCACCACGAACTCGGGCGGCACCTTGGCGCGCACCTCGTCGCCCAGGATCTGCTCCCGCGGGATCCAGCCCTCGGCGTTCATCAGGTCCAGCCAGTGCGCCAGCACCTCGCGGCTCAGCTCCGGGTCCCAGCGCGCCAGCAGCAGCTGGTGGAAGCCTTCGTCCCACAGGAAGCCGCGGGGGAAGAAGGAGCGGGAGGGCACGGCGGTGAAGAGCGAGCTGTCGGGGTAGGGCGCGGGCTGCTCGTGCAGCGGGGAGCGCACCAGGGAGCGCCCGTGGAAGTAGCCCATCCCGCCCAGCATGTTGCTGAGCGCCGCCTGCGCGAAGCGGCGCTGCGAGGGGGGGAAGCCTTTGCGCTCCAGCCCGAAGGTTTCCTCGAAGCGCCGCTCGAAGGCGGCCTGGTGCCGCGCCAGCTCCGCCGTCAGCGCCGGCCCCAGCAGCGCGGCGCGCCGCTCCCGCACGCTGCCCGACTCGAAGGTCACCTCCACGCGGGCCGGCGGCCGCAGCGTCACCTGGTGCAGCAGGAGGTGGCTGCGCGGCGCCTCCGCCGTGCCCGGCAGCCCGCGGAACGCGTCCACGGCCACGAAGCGCTGCCGCGGCCCCTCCGGGGGGGCGAAGACGAAGCGGTCGCTCAGACTGCTCCGCACCACGTCGGTGAGGCGGTGCAGCCCCGGGCTCCACGCGTCCAGGTAGCGGTAGCTGCGAGCGGAGAGAGGCCGTCAGCACCCCGCGGCGCCGCGGGGCCGGGAGGCACCGGGCCGTTGGGCACCTGCTGTACTTGACGCCCTCCCCGTCGTCGGCGGTGGGCCTGTGGAAGGTGATCTTGAAGTCGCCCAGCTCCTCCGACGTCCCCGTCACGGCCGCCAGCCGGGCGCCGTCCTCCAGGTGCGGCCGCAGCTCGCCCTGCCCGTCCGTGGCCACGTAGAAGAAGAGGGAGACCGGAGCGGCCTGGCTGCCCGCGCCCTGCGAGGGAGGAGGCGCCAAGGAGCGCGGGGCGCCGCGAACTCCCGCGGTCCGTCCTCGGGCTCGCAGCTCCGCGCTCGCGGCACCACGCCGGGCTGCGGCCCCCACCTCCGGCCGGGCGGTGACGCGCCAGCTCCAGTCCCCGCCGTGCAGCCCCCCGGGCCGCTTAACGAACTCGGTGCGCAGCAGCAGCCCTCGGTCGTGGATGTCCTGCAGGCCGAAGCGCTCCCCGTCGTGCAGCAGCCAGCCGTAGCGCCGCAACCCGTCGCTCTGCTCGCAGGTGTGCCGCAGCTCCGCGCCCTCCCGCTGCTGCAGCCACATCAACCCTGGGGAGTGGGGGGGGGGGGGGCGCGACGGTCAGACCGGACCCGGCCCCCCCGCCCGGCGCCCCCCGCCCCGCACGCACCGGTGACGACGCTGCGGGGGCTGCGGGTCTTCATGCCGAAGTAGACGTGCGGGCGGTAGGAGCCCCAAAAGCGGTGCGGCGCGGCGCCGGGCCCGGTGGCACCGGGGGGCAGCGCGGGCGCGGCGGGGTGCGGGCTGACGGCGCGGGAAGCCGCTCGCCAGCGGCCCCACTGCGCCAGGAGCGCCCCCGCGGCCGCCAGCCCCAACCCCAGCGCCAGCGCCGCCGCCAGCCCCAGCGCGCCGCGCCCGCCCCGCTCCCCCCGCGCGGCCCCGCGTTCCCGGGCCCGGACCCGCGCCTCCCGGGGACCCTCGGCGCCGCGCCGCCGCCTCTCCGCCGCCATCTCGGAGACGTCATCGCCGCGCGACGCGCCGGGAAGGACGGAGAGCCGCCGGGTCGCGGCGCCCCCCTGCGGAGCCGCCTGCGGGAGGACTGAGCGCGGACGCGGAGCGGGGCTCCCGGCAGAGCTTTATTGTGCCCGGTGCGGCCCGGCGCTGCGGGGCTCGGCGCGGCGCTCACTGCTTCACTCGGCCCCCGTCGCCCTCGCTGACGAACCGCTTCCGGCCCCTGTGAGGGGGGTGATGGCAGATCGCCGCCCCACGGCGTCCCCGCGTCCCGTACCCGGCGGCCCCCCGGTGCTCCCCGTCCCGCACGACCGTGCGGTGCCCCGCTCCGCGTCCCAAAGCTGGCGGCCGCCCCGCCCCCCTCCTGTACCCGGTAGGGTCCCGCGTCTCCACGTCCCCGTATCCCAAACCCGGCGGTGTCCCCCCGTGTCCCCCCGTCCCATACCTGGCAGGACAGGCATCGCGCAGCGCCCGTGTCACCACGCCGCGCTGACAGCACAGCTCCAGCAGCCGCTCCAGGCGCGCGTGGGCCAGCGGTGCATCCAGGCTGAGGTCAGCCAGCGCCGCGTAGACCCGCTGGAAGCCCTGCAGCCACATCGGTGTCGTTGAGCGTCGGTGTCGGTGCTGCCCCGCGCCCCCATCCCGTGCTCACCCGGTTCATCTGGTCCAGCGTCACCAACCCGGTGTCCCACAGCACCTGCAGCAGCGTCGCCATCGTGGTCACCGGCGCGTCCCCGGAGCCCTCCAGCACCATCACCACCGCCTGCAGGGGTCACGCATCAGCGGGGCCGCGGGGCTCCGCAGCGGCGCCCGGCACAGCGCTCACCTCGTACACCAACTCGTGATGGAAGTGCGGCACCTCCAGCGCCCGCAGGCAGCGCTCGGCTTCTGACACCTCCCCGGACAGCAGGTACTCACGCAATAACAGGTTCATCTGTGGGACGTGGTGCAGGGCACCGGACACGGCACGGTGACACAGGGACGGGGAACAAGGACGTGGCGTGGGGACGGGGCACAGCGACGCTGGGATGCAGCACGGGGATGTCGTGCAGGACGAGGGGATGTGGCGTGGGGACGGGGGGTGCAGCAGGGAGGCGTAGCGGGGGATGCTGCACAAGGATGTGGCACAGGCCAGGGGATCTGGTGTGGGGATCTGGTGTGGGGATCTGGTGTGGCATGGGGATCTAGTATGGCATGGGGATCTGGTGTGGGGATCTGATATGGGGATCTGGTGTGGCATGAGGATCTAGTATGGCATGGGGATCTGGTGTGGCATGGGGATCTGGTGTGGGGATCTGGTGTGGCATGGGGGTCTGGTGTGGGGGTCTGGTGTGGCATGGGGATCTGGTGTGGCATAGGGATCTGCTGTGGCATGGGGATCTGCTGTGGCATGGGGATCTGCTGCAGGGATCTGGTGTGGGGATCTGATCTGGTGTGGCATGGGGATCTGGTGTGGGGATCTGGTGTGGGGATCTGGTGTGGCATGGGGATCTGGTGTGGCATGGGGATCTGGTATGGCATGGGGATCTGGTATGGGGATCTGGTGTGGCATGGGGATCTGGTGTGGCATGGGGATCTGCTGCAGGGATCTGGTATGGGGATCTGATCTGGTGTGGCATGGAGATCTGGTGTGGGGATCTGGTATGGGGATCTGGTGTGGCATGGGGATCTGGTGTAGGGATCTGGTGTGGCATGGGGATCTGGTATGGCATGGGGATCTGGTGTGGGGATCTGGTGTAGGGATCTGGTGTGGCATTGGGGATCTGGTGTGGGGATCTGGTGTGGCATGGGGATCTGGTGTGGCATGGAGATCTGGTGTGGGGATCTGGTGTGGGGATCTGGTGTGGCATGGGGATCTGGTGTGGGGATCTGGTATGGGGATCTGGTGTGGCATGGGGATCTGGTGTAGGGATCTGGTGTGGCATGGGGATCTGGTATGGCATGGGGATCTGGTGTGGGGATCTGGTATGGGGATCTGGTGTGGCATGGGGATCTGGTGTGGGGATCTGGTGTGGGGATCTGGTGTGGGGATCTGGTATGGCATGGGGATCTGGTGTGGGGATCTGGTGTGGGGATCTGGTGTGGCATGGGGATCTGGTATGGGGGTCTGGTGTGGCATGGGGATCTAGTATGGCATGGGGATCTGGTGTGGGGATCTGATATGGGGATCTGGTGTGGCATGAGGATCTAGTATGGCATGGGGATCTGGTGTGGCATGGGGATCTGGTGTGGGGATCTGGTGTGGCATGGGGGTCTGGTGTGGGGATCTGGTGTGGCATGGGGATCTGGTGTGGCATAGGGATCTGGTGTGGCATGGGGATCTGCTGTGGCATGGGGATCTGCTGCAGGGATCTGGTGTGGGGATCTGATCTGGTGTGGCATGGGGATCTGGTGTGGGGATCTGGTGTGGCATGGGGATCTGGTATGGCATGGGGATCTGGTATGGGGATCTGGTGTGGCATGGGGATCTGGTGTGGCATGGGGATCTGCTGCAGGGATCTGGTATGGGGATCTGATCTGGTGTGGCATGGGGATCTGGTGTGGGGATCTGGTATGGGGATCTGGTGTGGCATGGGGATCTGGTGTAGGGATCTGGTATGGGGATCTGGTGTGGCATGGGGATCTGGTGTGGGGATCTGGTGTGGGGATCTGGTATGGCATGGGGATCTGGTGTGGGGATCTGGTGTGGGGATCTGGTGTGGCATGGGGATCTGGTATGGGGGTCTGGTGTGGCATGGGGATCTAGTATGGCATGGGGATCTGGTGTGGGGATCTGATATGGGGATCTGGTGTGGCATGAGGATCTAGTATGGTGTGGGGATCTGGTGTGGCATGGGGATCTGGTATGGGGGTCTGGTGTGGCATGGGGATCTAGTATGGCATGGGGATCTGGTGTGGGGATCTGATATGGGGATCTGGTGTGGCATGAGGATCTAGTATGGCATGGGGATCTGGTGTGGCATGGGGATCTGGTGTGGGGATCTGGTGTGGCATGGGGGTCTGGTGTGGGGATCTGGTGTGGCATAAGGATCTGGTGTGGCATAGGGATCTGCTGTGGCATGGGGATCTGCTGTGGCATGGGGATCTGCTGCAGGGATCTGGTGTGGGGATCTGATCTGGTGTGGCATGGGGATCTGGTGTGGGGATCTGGTGTGGCATGGGGATCTGGTATGGCATGGGGATCTGGTATGGGGATCTGGTGTGGCATGGGGATCTGGTGTGGCATGGGGATCTGCTGCAGGGATCTGGTATGGGGATCTGATCTGGTGTGGCATGGAGATCTGGTGTGGGGATCTGGTATGGGGATCTGGTGTGGCATGGGGATCTGGTGTAGGGATCTGGTGTGGCATGGGGATCTGGTATGGCATGGGGATCTGGTGTGGGGATCTGGTGTAGGGATCTGGTGTGGCATTGGGGATCTGGTGTGGGGATCTGGTGTGGCATGGGGATCTGGTGTGGCATGGAGATCTGGTGTGGGGATCTGGTGTGGGGATCTGGTGTGGCATGGGGATCTGGTGTGGGGATCTGGTATGGGGATCTGGTGTGGCATGGGGATCTGGTGTAGGGATCTGGTGTGGCATGGGGATCTGGTATGGCATGGGGATCTGGTGTGGGGATCTGGTATGGGGATCTGGTGTGGCATGGGGATCTGGTGTGGGGATCTGGTGTGGGGATCTGGTGTGGGGATCTGGTATGGCATGGGGATCTGGTGTGGGGATCTGGTGTGGGGATCTGGTGTGGCATGGGGATCTGGTATGGGGATCTGGTGTGGCATGGGGATCTAGTATGGCATGGGGATCTGGTGTGGGGATCTGATATGGGGATCTGGTGTGGCATGAGGATCTAGTATGGCATGGGGATCTGGTGTGGCATGGGGATCTGGTGTGGGGATCTGGTGTGGCATGGGGGTCTGGTGTGGGGATCTGGTGTGGCATGGGGATCTGGTGTGGCATAGGGATCTGGTGTGGCATGGGGATCTGCTGTGGCATGGGGATCTGCTGCAGGGATCTGGTGTGGGGATCTGATCTGGTGTGGCATGGGGATCTGGTGTGGGGATCTGGTGTGGGGATCTGGTGTGGCATGGGGATCTGGTGTGGCATGGGGATCTGGTATGGCATGGGGATCTGGTATGGGGATCTGGTGTGGCATGGGGATCTGGTGTGGCATGGGGATCTGCTGCAGGGATCTGGTATGGGGATCTGATCTGGTGTGGCATGGAGATCTGGTGTGGGGATCTGGTATGGGGATCTGGTGTGGCATGGGGATCTGGTGTAGGGATCTGGTGTGGCATGGGGATCTGGTGTGGGGATCTGGTGTAGGGATCTGGTGTGGCATTGGGGATCTGGTGTGGGGATCTGGTGTGGCATGGGGATCTGGTGTGGCATGGAGATCTGGTGTGGGGATCTGGTGTGGGGATCTGGTGTGGCATGGGGATCTGGTGTGGGGATCTGGTATGGGGATCTGGTGTGGCATGGGGATCTGGTGTAGGGATCTGGTGTGGCATGGGGATCTGGTGTGGGGATCTGGTATGGGGATCTGGTGTGGCATGGGGATCTGGTGTGGGGATCTGGTGTGGGGATCTGGTGTGGGGATCTGGTATGGCATGGGGATCTGGTGTGGGGATCTGGTGTGGCATGGGGATCTGGTGTGGGGACGCGGCGTGGGACACGCATGGGAATGTGGCACAGGGACACGGTGTGGATGCGGGGATGGCACTGTGGGGTTGGTGGCACTGTGAGCGGATGAACACGGGGATGGGAGCGGGGACAGCAGACGGGCACAGCCAGGGACAAGGAGCACAGCAGGGGACATGCAGGGCGCATCCAGAGACAAGGGGGGGCTGAGGGGATGGGGCACAGTGGCGGCCACAGGGATGCACGAAGGGACAAGGCAGCAGCGCGGCACAGCAGCAGGCACCGAGAGGTGCTCTGGTTCCCGCTGACCTCCTTCACCAGGTGCTTGACGGGGCGCTGCCCACCCCCCACACCCCACACATTGTCCAGCCGGTTGACGTCACGCTTGATGCGGAGCAGGACGGCGGCGCGGTCCAGGGCGGCCCTGTGGAGCAGCAAGGGAGTGCAGGGCATGGGGCGGGCAGCGGGGCGAGGGCAGAGAGCGAGAGCAGTGGGGTGAGGGCAGCGGGGTGAGGGCAGCACTCACCTGGCGTGCTCGCAGTCCACGCGGCCTCTGTAGCGCTCCAGGAAGCCCAAGGGCAGCGCGTGGTCGGCCACCGCGCGGGCAATGAACTGCCCCAGCATCTGTGGGGGGCACGGGGTCAGCACGAGGACCCCCGGCCCGCTCTCCGCCGTAGCCCCGTCCCCAACCGCACGTCCCCGCCGGCACCTGAGGAGCCTCGGGGGTGTCGAGGATGAGGTCGGGGAGGTCCCGCAGCATCTTGTCGAAGGCCCAGGCGACGTCCTCGGGGCTCAGCACGCGGCCCACCAGGTCAGACAGCAGCCGTGATGTCAGCTCCCTGTGGCTGGCTTTGCCCTCCAACGCCAGTGCCACCGCCAGCGAGGGCACCGCGTGCCGCCGGACGCCCAGGTTCAGCCCCCGCAGCAGCTCCTGCGCCCGGCACCGCAGCCCCAGTGGGTGCTCACACCCTGCCCCGTGCTGCAGCCTGGCCCCAAATCCCTTCCAGCACTACGGTGCCCCCCATCCCCTCCTCAAGAGACTTCGCTCCTTCCTGAGGGCTCCCACCAGCCCTGGGCCCCATCCCTGCTGCAAGGCTCTGCCACACGGACCCTCCTTCCCCCCACGGGTCCCCTCGCCCCCGACGCACCACGACCTCGCCGGTGTCCCCGTGCTCGAAGTACTCCAGCACCATGGGCTGCACGTTCTGCTCCAGCTCGTCCTCCTCCAGTTCGGGCACCACGGTGGCATAGACCGTGTCCCCCTGCGGGGTCGGACGGGAGGCTCCGGAGAGGCGCCCGCAGTGATGGCTGCAGGGTAGGGGGGGAGGTGGGGGGCAGGGTCGTACCTGCGCCACTTCGTCGTAATTGGGATCGCGGGCGTCGGGCTCCTGGTAGCCGTACACCACGCCGGGGGCCCCCCACACGCCTTTACCCCCCGCGCCGCCTGCAGCGGGCACAGCAGGGGCTCAGCCGAGGGGGGGCACGGCGCGCACTTCGCGGGGGCTGCGGGGCCGCTCCGCGCTCACCTTTCTTGGGCAGCCCGCGGCCCTTCCCGCCGCGCGATCTGCGGTCGTGCGCTCTGCCCTTGGGGCTGCCGGGTTCGGCGCCCGGCTCCTCGGCCGGCGGCTCCCGGGCGGAGTCCCGGGACGAGGTGCGCCGCAGCCGCCGCTTGGCCTTGGCCCTGAGCCGCGCTTCGTGCAGGAGTTTCTCCGGGGGAGCCCAGAGCCGCGCCCCCCCGGCGCCGTCCTCCCCCTCTTCTTCTTCCCCCTCCTCTTCCTCCGCGCTCGGGCCCTGCGTGCACCGACGGCCCGTCACCGCGCGCCCCGACGGGACCCCCGCGGCCCCCTCCCACCCACCGCCCCCACGGCGGGGAACCCCCGGCACCGCTCCGGGGCTCCGCTCCCGATACTTGCCGGGGCGAACGGGGCGCGGGCGGTAGCGCCCGGCTCGGCCGTGCTGGCGGCGGACATCCCGGCGGCACCGGGACCGGGAGCGGAGGGAGGGGAAGGGGCGCGCCGCTCGGCCGGACCCCGCCCCGCCGCGCGGAGGAAGTGACCGGGAGGAGGCGGCGGCATCATGGGAGCCGTAGTCCCACCGGCACCGGCGGCACCGCGCGAAACAAGCGGGTCGGGGGGCGGGCGGGGGTCCCGATGGCCCCCGTGCACGCGCGGACACCGCGGGAGCGAATCTCAGATTCAGACCCCGACTCCGCGGATGCTCGGGGCCGGGACCCCTGGGAACGACCGCGGGGAGCCGGACACGGAGCGGTGCGGACGGAGCTCGAAGGCGGCGGGGAAGGAGCCCCGCCCGGTGTCCCCGCGGGGGCACCCACGTAGGACAGCGGCAGCGCCGATGGCAGACGGTGACGGCGCGGGGCGGAGGGCGACGGGTCGGGATGCTCGCGGCCACGGTGCGGGCCCGGCCCCCCCCGTGAGACCCCAGAGACCGGGACAGAAGCCGGAGCTCAGCGCCGCGTCGCTTTATTTCGGCCGCGCTCAGCCCTCGGGGCTCTTGGCCATGCACGGCAGGCCGGGGACGCGCCAGCGCCGCGCTCCGTGCAGCCGCAGCGCCAACCACTGCTGCTGCCCGCCAGACAGGTAGGACTCGGGGGGGCCGCCGCGGGGCCGGCCGGGGGGCTCCGAGCCGGGAAGGGGTTGGTGGGGCCCCGCTGAAGGCCCCGCCGCCTCCAGGGTCTCCAGGCTGTGCAGGCTGCTGGCGCCCAGCTCCTGCGTGCGGGCACCGTGGTTGGAGCCTGGGGGCGAGAGGAGACGGAGTCGGGGGAGGGAGCGCGGCGGGAGCCGTGGGGGCTCCCGGCTTCGTCTCCATCTCTTTCCCCATCCTCATTCCCATCCCCATCGCCACCCCCGTCCCATTTCTGTCCCCGTCCCCCCCCCCCCAACCCGATCCCCATCCCACCTCCGTTCCATCCCCGTCCCATTCACTCCCCCCTCCTCACAGCACTGCCGCAGGGAGGGCCAGCCGTGGGGCGGCAGGTACGCCTTGCCGCTGGGCTGCTGCAGGAGGCAGAGGATGGCACCGTCCATCTGCTGGAGGACGCGCAGGGAGAGCAGCGCCTGCCTCGTGTCGGGCTCCAGCCCGTACTGCTCGCACTGCACCAGCTGCCGCACCAGCGCGAAGTCCTGCTGCAGCTGCAGAGCGCCCTGCAGGCTGCGGGCGGCGCTTCAGCACCGACCCGGCGCCCCGCCGGTTCTCCCCCCTCCCTTCCGACTCCCCCCGGACCTGAACTTGATCTTCTGCGCCAGGATGTGATCCATCCACGCCTCCACGAAGGCCGTCATCACCCGCGCCAACGTGGGCACCTGGGAGTCGCGGGGCAGCAGCTGCGCGCCCTGCAGCACTTGGCCCAGCACCGTCTGAGCCGCCGCCGCCGCGTAGTCGCTGGGGGAGCTGGGCAGCTCTGCGGAGACACGGCGTCAGCCCCGCGGCCCCGTCCGGACCGGGGGGGGAAAAGAGGACGGGGGGCCGCCACCCACCGGCTCGGAGGCCGAGCCTCCAGTGCCTGCCCAGCGGCATGGTCTGGTCGAAGATCTCCGCCGACATCCGCTTGCAGTCCGTGGAGAAGAGCTTCAACACGTCCCCCGCGAACAGCTGCGAGCGGAGAGGAGCCGATGGGAGGCGCCTCCGAGCGGCCAAAGCGCTGCCTGCCGCTGAGCTGCCGGCTGCGGGCCCCCGGAGCCCCGGCGGCGGCCGTACCTGGATGCTGGCGGCCGCGGAGCGGATCTGCAGGCGCAGCCACCGCTCGTGTTGGGAGCGCAGGCGCCGGTGGGGCGCGAGGTGCTGCGGGCCGTCCTCGGGCTCCGGGAAGGCCGCGTCCACCAGCAGCTCCAGCGCGTCCGTCTCGGCCTTCAGCAGCTGCGGAGCGCACAGCCGTGACCTCAAACCGCCTCCGGGGCCGCGACGCAGCCCCGCACCGCGCCGAGCCCCGCGCCCACCTGCAGATCTCCCTGAGTGACGAGCAGGAATTGCTGCAGGGACCACGCCGCCAGGTACTGGAAGGCTTTGCCCATCAACCAGGAACGCGAGGCCTGAGCCGTGGCCAGGCAGCAGCCCAGCAGCTGCAGGCGCAGGCAGGGCGAGCCGAGGGGGCTGCCTGGAGGCGGAGCGGGGGGGCAGCGTCACGCAAGAGCCAACGCGGATCGCCCCCGTCCCCGCGATGCACCGCTCACCCTCCGGGTCGTCCGGCAGGTTCCGCAGGGCGGAGCTCAGGGCCGGGTAGAGCCGCTGAAGGAGCCGCGCCGTGCCGCTGTGCGCCGCGCCCTCCGAGCGCTCCGGCACCGCGCAGCGGTCGCTCAGCCCCGAGCCCAGCGCCAGGGCGAAGTCTGCGGGGAGACGCGATGCGAGCGGTGCCGGCAGCCGTGAAGGGGATCCCCCGCCCCACTTCCACCCCCACGCGTACCTCGGTGCCAGTCGAGCAGGGCAGCCCGGCACTGCAGCCGCCGGCACAGCCGCCCCAACTCCTCCTCGCACTCCGGGGCGATGCGGGCTGCGAACGGACAGCGCTGAGGAACGGCCCGGGGCCGCCCGGCTCCCACATGGTGCCGGCCTTCCGCGGAGGCAGCCGAGCTGCCCCTCCCGCACGTACCGGGACCGAGCGCCAGCTGCAGCTCCCGTGCGACGCCGGCGGCGCGTCCCGTCCCGCCGGCCGGTAGCTCCAAGCGGGGGCCCAGCGCGGCGCCGGCCGCCTCCCAGCACAGCGGGCGGTACCGGGCGTGCAGAGCCTCGGCCGCCGCCGCGTGGGTCGCGTCCAACCAGCGCACCGCCTTGCAGGCCGAGCCCGGCCGCGGGGACGGAGCCGCGGAGCTCTCCGTGGGAACGCCGAGGGCAGGACGCCAAAGGCCGTCGGCAGAGGCCACCAACACCTGCAGCACGGGGCCCACGAGCCGCTCGTCCTCACGGCACAGCGCCCGCAGCGCCTCGGGGAGGCTCCGCGCCGCCTCCCGTCCATCCTCCTCCTCCTCCGCGACGAAGCCGCCGTCTCCGTGCCGCAGGAGCAGCGCGAGGCTCTCGGCCGCCCGCCGGCCCCTCTCTGCCGCCAGCAGGGCCAGCACCCGCCGCAGGGGGAAGGCGCGGGGCGGCATCCCCGCGGCCCGGTCGGCGCCGGCGGTCGAGCGAGCGGAGCCCGGCTCCGTATCCAGCTCCGCCAGCACGCGGTTGTAGACCTCCAGACCTTGGAAGAGGTCGGCGAGCTGCGCCGGGGGGGCCCCGTCCCGCACCGCACCGCGCAGCGCGGCCTCCAAGCGCTCCTCCAGCAGCCGCGCCGCCTGCAGCGCCAGCAGCTCCAGCGCCCGCCGCATGTGAGCCACGGCCTCGAGCCGCCCCAGCAGCAGCGGCCGCAGCCACGCGTCGCCCCGCATCCGCCGCCTCAGCGCGGCCCAATGCCCGGCGTGCGTCCGCAGCTCCTCGCACAGCGCCCGCAGCGGCCGCGGCTCGGGGCTCAGCAGCAGGCGGACGAAGTCGGAGGCGGCCTTCAGGCGGCGGCTGTAATGGCGGGCCAGGCGCAGCTGGTGGCGGTGCTGCAGCAGGGCGTGCAGCGCGGCGCAGCGCTCGGCCACGCGCGGGTGCACGGCGTGGTAGCAGAAGGCGTCGGCTGGCGGCGGCAGCACGTGGCCGCGGAACGTCTCGGTGCGCGGATTCTCCCAGGCGCGGAAGGCGCGGCGCAGCCCCCGGAAGCTCTGCTCCACCAGGGCCGCGCGGGGGCCGAACTCGGCGTCCTCCTCGTCGCTGTCCGAGGCGGAGGAGCCGCCGCCGGGCCGTGGAGAGCGCAGGCGGAGAATCCCGGGACCGACGCAGCTCCGCAGAATCGCCTCCGCCCTCTGCAGGGAGCGCGCCAGGCCGCCCGGCGAGGGGCCGCCCGCGGGACGGAGCGCCGCCGGTGGGAACGCGGGGCCCGGGGCCGCCGGGGACCTCGGGGTACTGTGCGGGACCGGAAGTACCGGGCGCTCACCTGGCTCCGTGAGCTCCGTGCCGCTCCCGGGCAGGGCGGGCAGGCGGCCTCGCGGCGGCACGCGGGCCATCAGCAGCAGCAGCAGCGCCTCCAGGCCGGGCCCGTCGGCACCCAGCAGCTGGCGGCACGGAGCGGGCGGAACGGGGCGGTGAGAGGGGCGGGGCGCACTCAGCTCCTGGCCCCGCCTCCCGCCCCCTCGGCCAATCGCCGCCCGCCGCCTGCAGCGAGGGGCGGGGCGATGCCGCGCGCGGGGGGCGGGCGCCGTTGCCACGGAGACGCCGCCCGCGGCCCGGCCCGGCCCTGGATTCGCGGCCCGGCGGCGGCCCCGGTCCCGAACTCGGCCGCGACAACCGGTGCGGCTCCGGCCCGCGCCGCCCGCCACCCCCAGCGCGGCTCCGCCCCGCGCTCCCGGCCCACGGCGCCCCGCTACCGCGACGATCCCCGCTCCGCGGGTCTCACCTGCAGGCACGGCCTCGCGCAGCGCCCGTCCTCCATTCCCCACGGCGGCGTCGGGACGCGGCCCGGAGCGGCGCGAGGCCCGGCGGAAATGAGCTTAACCGCAGCGCTAATCTGGCGGCGCCCGGGGGACACCGGGACGGCGCGGGGGCGGCGCCGGCCGCGACGCGAGCGCTCGGCGGCGCTTGGGCCTCGCGGGCCACCGTCCTGCCCTCATCCGAGATGGAGGCGGCCGCCTCGCGCCCCGCCCGCGCCCGACTTCCGGTGTCCTCCCAGCGGGCGCTTCCGGTTGCGGTGGGCGGTTCCGTTCCGCCGCGTTTCGCTTTCGTTTGGCGGCGGCTCCGCCCCGCGCGGCCATGGGGGACGTTCCGGGGCCGGGGCTCGGCTTCGCTCCCTTTGCGGTGCCGGGTTGGTTCTGCCCCGAGTCCGACGGAGAGGAGGCGGAGGAGGAAGAGCGCTTTATCCCGACCTACGGCCGCCCCCCGTTCGCTTTCTATGGGCCGTACGGCGATCCGCTGCTCGTCCCTCCGCGCGGCTTTACGGACGCGGATGCGGAGCCGCGCGGGCTGAGCGCGGCGCGGAGGCACCGCGTTACGGCCGAGGTGAGCGCCGCCCCGGCCCGTCCCACCGCGGCCTTTGCTCCCTCCGCTCCCACCCGCTCTGCTCCCGCAACCCCGGCTCCGCTCGGCCGCCCCTCGGCTCCGTTCTGCCGCTCCGGGGCTGAACCGTCCCTGCTTCTGCCTTCCTGCAGAGCCCCGCTGCGATTCCTCCCGGCTCCGGGGCTCCCACAGGTGTCCCCACCACCCCGCGGCCGCCCTGCTGCTGGCTGCCTGTCCCAACCCTGTCCTGCCCTGCAGCGCAACCCGGGGGCTTGCAATCATTCACCAGCAGCTCTCCTTCCCCAGGAAGCGGAGAAGAACGCAATGGAGCTGCTGGCAGAAGAGGAGAGAATGAAGAAGAAAGCGGAGAGGAAGAAACTGAAGAAGAAGGTGGGTGTGTGATGCCATGACGCTCACACAGCTCTCCTGGGGCGCGTGCGGCCCTTCCTGCTGAGCCGTGCCCTCTGTTTATCCTCTGCCTGCAGCTCATCGGGCAGTGAGCTGCGCCCCAGGGCGTGTGCTGGGTTTGTTCTGCACGGCGCTGGTGCCAGCTCACCATTTCTTTATTTCTGGTTTCCAGAAGCAAAAAGACCGGAGGAAACAAGAGAAGTTGGAACAGGAGCTGAGGAGCAGGCAGGCGGCCGCGTCGGTGAGCAGCTTTGCGCCTCCCTGGGGCGGGCAGCCCTGGGCACGGCACTGAGAGCCTTTTGGAGCTCAGGGGGCTCCTACAAACCCCCAGACACCAGGGGCCGGGCTGCCAGGAGCAGAGCCCACCCTCTGCCCTCGTCTGCCTGCAGAGCACCGCATCCCCGGCCAGTGCTGCGGGCGCCGCTCATGGGGACACCAGCAGTGCTGAGGAGGAGAGAGGCTGCCTGGCCTCCAGCCCCCCTCAGTGCCTCCAGGATCGTGCAGAGGAGGGAGTGGGGGATCTGGAAGGGATAGAGGTGAGAGTGGGATGCCTCGTGCTGGGTCAGCCCTGCACAGTGACGGCGGTGTGTCTGAGTCCCTGAGCGTCCCCTGAGTGCCGCCAGCCCCCCACAGCCAGGGCCTGCAGCTCCGCACGGCTCCCATCCCTCATTTTCCTAGGATGAACTGGATTTGAGTTGCACCTTTGTCATCAAAGCGTGGCAGAAAGCGGGCGTGAAGCCGCCAGCACCTGCAAAGGATAAATCAGTCAGAGCTGATGCTGCAGGGCCCAACAGGAGGCTGCAGGAGGGGGTGAGTTGGATCCCGGTCCTCACAGGGGCATCTCCACACGTGAGAAGTGTGCTGCTCAGTGCAGATGGTCTGCAGGGCCCCTGGCACAAGGAGCCTTAGATGGCGTGGGGCAGACCAAGGCTTGGAAAGGGGAGATGACAGCAGGACGAGGGGAAATGGGTTGAAGATGAGGGAGGGAAGGTTTAGGTTGGGTGTCAGGGGAAGTTGTGCGCTGTGAGAGCGGAGAGGGGCTGGAACAGCTGCAGAGAGGCTGTGATGCCCCGTCCATCCCTGGAGGTGTTGGAGGTTGGATGGGGCCCTGGGCAGCCTGGGCTGCTGTGCAATGGGGAGGTTGGTGGCCCTGCATGCAACAAGGGGTTGGAGCTTTGTGATCCTTGAGGTCCCTTCCAACCCCGGCCATTCTGTGATTCTAGAGGGGTTCAAGAGCCTGGCGCTGGGCACAGGGATCCCCAGCTGCAGCTTCCCCTGTGGCACAGCGCGGTGATCCCAGGGCTGGGTTTTGGTGCCCAGGTGGTGATGGGGACGCTGCGTTCATCCCAACGCTGCAGGCTGGGGGCTGTGGCAGCTCCTCTGTAGCCTCTCATGGGTTTATGGAGCTGGGGGGGGGGGCATCCTCTGCCCTCTCCCAGCAGCTCTGCAAGCTAAGGCACAGCAGGGAGTAATGCCCACGCGCCGGGGACAGCAGCTGTGCCTAAACCTCTGCTCCTGGGCCGGGCCAGGAGCCTGAGCCCCCACTGCCCTGTATGGCTGCCCCACAGGCACCCGAGCCCCCACTGCCCCGCACGGCTGCCCCACAGGCACCCAAGGCCGAGCCTGCGCTCTTGGACACAAACATGTTGGAGCAGAGCCTGATTCTTGCAGGTCAGTGCCTCGGGCATCCCCGGGCAGCAGGAGGCAGAGGGTGGGCTCCGCTCTGCTGCGTGCCAGCTTCGGGGGTAGGTTTGCCCCCCAGGAGGGCTGTGCTGGACACGCGTCCTTGCTCTTATCACCATCTGTGGGGCTGCACGGCTCCTGCTTGTCCCCACAACGCCTTTCCCACACAGCTGGGTGCAGTGCAGAGCTGCACCGTCCCCCGCAGAGCCCTGCACTCCCTGGCTGCGTTGCTGCGTGCCGGTCAGCAGCGGGCGATGCTCTCCCTGCAGGCTGTGGCTACCAGGCTGCCGTGCAGGGACGCTACACAGAGGCTGTGCAGGCCTTCACCGAGGCCATAAAGCTGAACCCCAGGGAGCACCGGTGAGAGGTGGGCTGCGGGAGGGCCTGGGCAGCGCCCTGAGCCCGCATTGCTGACCCATGTTATCCCCCAGGCTCTTTGGGAACCGGTCGTACTGCTACGAGAAGCTCCGGCAATACCAGGAAGCGCTGAGAGATGCCCAGATGGCCCTGGAGCTGCAGCCCAGCTGGCCCAAAGGCTTCTTCCGCAAGGGCAAGGCGCTGTGGGGGCTGAAGGTAGCGTGGAGGCAGGGCTGCAGGGCTCGGCGTCCCTGCGGGCAGCGGCTCAGCCGCTCTCTGCTCCCAGCTCTACGCCGAGGCCAGGGACACCTTTGAGCAGCTGCTGCACCTCAAGGGCTCCCACGCTGACGTAGCCACCAGGCTGGAGGCCTGCCAGATGCTGCTGCAGGTGAGCTCCGGCCCCGCCGCTGCCTCCCCACGGCTGCCCTGTGCGCTCTGACCCCTCTGCCCTGCAGCAGAGCAGCCTCCGCGATGCCGGCAGCCCCAGGGAAATCCCAGCGCTGGAAGCTGGGGAGCCGCTGACACCCACCTCCGGTAAGGGACCTTCGTCGTGCTCCCGGGGTTGGGGTGAACGTGGCGGAGCTGGGAGGGTGCGAGGGGTGGTGCTGAGCCCCGAGAGCTTCTCAGCAGATGAGTGTGTGAACGGTGGCAGCAGCGATGTGGACGCGAGCGGCTTCGTGACCGTGGTGAACTCGAGGAGCCACTCGAAAAGCCACGTGCGGAACGCGGCCACGGCGAGCCCCAGGCACACGCTGCCTTGCCAGCACCCTGCCAGGTAAGGCTGGGATTCTGGCACAGGACAAGGGGCTGCTGGGTCCACGGGCTGCTGGGGGGCGGCCCTCGGGGATCGGCGGGAGCGGGGCAGGGGTTGGGCTGCTGGTGACGGTGCCGTTTGGCAGGGACTGCTATCCTCTGTGGGTCGGAAACATCACTTTCAAGGTCACCAAGAAAGCGCTGCAGAGCTGCTTCGGCCGGTGAGTGCCCTGCAGCGCCCGTCCTCCCCGGCCCCATCCCTGTAGGACCTGATGGCGCCGCACCGCCCCACGCCGCCCGGTCTCTGACCGTCCCTGCGCCGGGTTCCGGTTCCCTGCGCTCCCGGGGAGCGACCCCTCCTCCATCGCGGTGCAGCCCGGCCGCCTTCTGCTCCGTTTCCCCTTCCCTGCAGCGGGGGGTGGCCGGGGGCGGCCGGCTGAGCTGCCCCACCACGCAGGTTCGGGCAGATCCAATCCATCCGGCTGCTCCCGGAGAAGCGCTGCGCCTTCATCAACTTCCACCAGAAGGCAGCGGCGGAAGCGGCGTACGGAGCCATGCTGGTGAGCGCCGGGCTGCCGCTCCCCGTGCTGCGGGACGGGCGCACGGCGCTGACGGCTGTCCCCCCCTGCAGGGCGCCGAGCTGGAGGGCTGCCGGCTGGCGCTGCAGCTCAAACACCCGTCCCACGCCACGCCGCCGCCCCGGCAGCGCCCGTAGGACCCTCCGTGGGGGAACCTTCCTCATCTCGCGGATGCAGAACGGGACGCCCGGTGGGCGCCGCCCCGCGTGCTGCCGGACCCACAAAGCAGCCCGCGGCGCTGCGGGAGCTCGGGGCCGCACGCCGGGCTTTGGAGCCGCGCTCCTGCCGCAGCCTCGTGTGCCTTCTCCCCGCAACGGCCGGCCTGGTCTCATCCCGCCGCTCCTACCTCGTGCCCCCGGCGTGGCTGCGCCTCGTGGCTGCAGCACGGCTGCGCTGCCCCGGTGCCACAGGCCGGTGCCGGGCGGCTCGGTACCCACGGGCGCAGCCCTTCCTGCAGGGATGGGAACCTGCCGTGGGTTTCTTAATAAAAGCGAGAGCCGACAGGGCCTTGCGTGGCTCTTTCCCTCGGCCTGGAGCCCTTCCTGTGATGGGAAACCCCGGGGCCGGATGGAGGGCATCTTGGGGTGCCCGGTGCCCCCCGGGACACCCAGCAGTGGGGGTCCCCTAACGTGGGAGTGGGGGCGGTGGGTGCTCCGGAGTGAAGTGTGAGGGGCCGTTTGTAGGTGAGGGAACCGCGGGGCAGCGCGTCGGGGAAGGGGGGGGGGGGGGGTTGGATTAATATGCAAATGGGCGGCGGGGAGAAGGAGCGCGGGAGACAGCGAGTAATTAATCACTAGTTAAAAGAAATTAATACCAACAGCAGAGGTTGTCAGGAAACAGCGGTGGAGTTAATCATGCAGAAAATTGGAAGAGGAAAGAGATGAGAGTGCGTGGGGAGAAGGGAAGACAGGGCTGAGGCTGACGGGTTCGCTGGCCAGCGGCACGGCACGGCATGGCACTGCATGGCACTGCATGGCACGGCACGGCATGGCACGGCACGGCATGGCACTGCATGGCACGGCATGACACAACAGCTGCCCGGAGGCCATCGGGACGCACACCCCGTGTGTGGGTGCACGCGGGTGTGAGCGTGGCCCCGTGCCGGGAATCGGGGGACACGCGTGGCCGCAGTGCGGGGCTCCGTGCCCGATGCGGGGTCCCACAGCCCCGGCTGTCCCCGGGCTGAGCCCTTGTGTGCGGCGCTGGGAAGCACCGTGCCCAGGGGGGTGGGAGCTGCGCACCGCCCGGCCCCGCAGCCGCTCCCACCCCGATCAGCTGCACCCCGGGACGGGGGCTGGGATGGGCTGGGGGCCGCGGCCGGGGGCACCGCAGCTGCCCGGTGCTGATAGGGGATGGAGGAGCCAGGGGGCCGGGCTCGGTTCCCGCTGCGGGGATGGAGAGAAGACCCACGGGCCGAGCTACGCGTCACCCAGCGCGGCCTCCTGCCGGGGGAGGGGCGGGGGGCCCCGAGGGCCGGGGGGCTGCGGGGACGGCCAACAACCCCCCCTCCTCGTTATCCGCTCCGCGTCTTCGCTGCGGCTGCGCGACAGTCGGGCGCTCGTGGGGCCGACGTGAGCCGTCGGCTGCGGGGCGAGGGGGGAGCCGGGGGGAGGGGGGGGGGGGGTAGCGGCCCTTCCGCTTTGCTCACCCGTCGTGGAACGGACGGTTGTGGCCGGGACGCCCCGGGGGCTCCGCGCCGCCCTGCGGGATCACGGCTGCGGGAACCGCGGCTCGGGGAGCGGCTCCTGTGAGCTCCGTGCAAACCCGCAACTGCGTGTACGACCCCCCCCCCGCGACCCCCCCGGGGGGAGGGCAGAGGATCCGGCCCCGTATCGGCACTCGGGGAGCCCCGGCCCACCCCCCCCACCCCGGGGCCGGATTCCTTCCCGGCGCTGCAGGATCGCAGCCGCAGCCCCCGCGCCCCCCGCAGCCCCCCTCGCGCGCTCCTACCTGTCAAATTAAACGCGATTCCCCGCGGGGAAACGCTCAAAGGCACTTTCAGGGCTAAATCTCATTTTTTTCCCCCCCCCCCCCCTCCCCCTCTGCCGCAGCGCTGGGGGAAGGGAGGGACAATGCAATTAAGAACGGAGCGATGACGGCGGAGCGGCCCCGCGCGGAAGTTGGCGGCGCTGTAATTGGATCGGGCGGGTTCGGGTGGCTGCGGGGGGGCACCGGCGGGCGGTGACAGACGGCCCCGGGGAGCGCTGAGGGGGCGGCAGCTGCGGGTCACCCCCCGGAGAGGCGGGGGGGGAAAGGGGGGGAGAGCGGGGCGGGGACCGAGAGGTGTGACGTCACCGCAGCATGACGTCACGGGCGGCTGTCGGGGTGCGCGGAGTCCCGCGTGAGGGGACGGACAGACGGACACCGACAGACGCGTGGAGCCGTGTCTGTCTGTCCGTGTGTTCATATGCCCGCGTGTCGCCGCGTCCACGTGTCCGTGCGTCCCCGTGATCCCACGCCCCCGTGTCTGTCTGTCCGTGTGTTCGTACGTCCGTGCGCCTCCGTGTCCCTCTGTCACCCCCTCCTTCTGTCCCCGTGTCCCTGTGTTCCCCCCATCCCCATCTCTGCGTCCCCACATCCGTCTGTCCCCGCGTCTGCGTGTCCCCGTGCTCTCGTGTCTCTGCGCATCCCACGTCCGATTGTCCCCATGTCTTTGTGCTCCCGTGTCTGTCTGTCCCCGTGTCCCTGTGTCCCCGTTCCCCCCTCTTCGTGTTCCCCCTCTCCGTGTGTCCCCGTGTCTGTGTGTCCCGGTGTCCGTACCCGTGTCCCTTTGTCACCCTCTCCTGTTCCCGTGTCCCCCCATCCCCGTGTCCCCGTGTCCGTGTGCCCCCATCCCTGTGTCCCCACGTCCCCCCGCCGCGCCCCGCTCCCCGTTTAGGAGATGCCCCCTTTATTCCACATATATACACGGGGCGGACCGGGGCCCGGCGGCGGCCGACGGACGGACGGACGCGGGAGGGGAGGAGGGTGGAGGTGCGGGGGGGAAATAAAATTACAAGAAAACAGAAATAAAGCGGAAACAAAGAGGACGGGAGCACCGCACCGATCCCCCCCCGGCCCCCCTCCCCTTCAGGCCCCCACGTCGATCTCCTCCTCGGACAGCTCGGAGGGGCCGGGGGGGGCCGGGGGGGGTTCCCGCAGCCGCAGCGCCTGCAGGGAGGCCACGTCGGCGCGCATCTCGTCCAGGTCGCGCTTGAGCTTAGCGCGGCGGTTCTGGAACCAGGTGATGACCTGCGCGGAGCTGAGCGCCAGGCGCTGCGCCAGTTGGTCGCGGTCGGCGGGGGACAAATATTTCTGGCGCACGAAGCGGCGCTCCAACTCGAAGAGCTGCTGGTTGCTGAACGCCGTGCGCGATTTGCGCCGCTTCTTCGACGTCGGGCGCTGCGCGAGGGCGCTCAGAGGGTCCCGACCTGCGGGGGGGGAGGGGGAGACGGCGTCAGAGCGGCAGAACCGGCACCGAAACCGGACCGAAACCGGGCTCGGCCCGCTGAGCCCCGCCGGGCAGAGCCTAGCGGAGCGGAACGGGACCGGGCCCGACTCGGCAGTGCGAAGCAAACCGGGCCGGGCCGAGCGTCGCGCTGCTGAGCCGAGCCGAATCGTGCCGAGAGTTACAGCAGCGAGCCCGGCGCAGCAATGCTCTGCCGAAACGGGCCGTGATGGCGCGCGTTATATCGCCGAGCTGAGCCGAGCCGAATCACAATTGCCAAGCGTCACACCGCCGAGCCCGGCCCGGCTTTATATCGCCGTGCCGAGCCGAGCCGTGCTGAGCATTGCTGTGCCGAGCTGTGCCTTGCATCGCCGGCCCGAACCGTGCTGTGCGCTGCGTTAATTTGTTGCGCCGAGCCGCGCCAGGCAAAGCCGTGCTGAGCGCTGCATTTCTGAGCGGAGCCAGGCCGTGCTGGGCCTCGCAATGCTGAGCCGGGCCGGGCCGGGCCGAGCTTTGTATTGCCGAGCCGAGCATCGTGTTATGATCCGGGCCGGGCCGAGCGTTATGTCGCTGAGAGGAGCGTTGCCGAGCCGCGCTGTGCCGAGCGCCACATCGCCGTGCCGTGCCGTGCTCGGTCCGGTCCCGGCCGTGGCCCCGCTCGTTGCACCGCACGGCGCTCCGCTCCGCCGCACATCGGCCCCGGCCGCCGCCTCCCACCGCCCCGCACAGCCCCGGCGCTGCCCGCTGGCTCCGCTCCGGTTCGGGGCCGCCCGCTGCGGGCCGGGCTCAGCGCGGTGCCGGGGCTGCCCTCGGGTTCCGCTCCTGCGACCGTTCGGAGCTCCGCGTCCCGAGCGCTCCGGGTGCCGCCGCTCCGTTCCGTGCTGTCGCCGCTCCCGGCTGCGGCGGAGCTCCGAGCCCCGACCCGGCAGAGCTTCGGTGCGCCGTGCTCGGCCCACGGCTCCGAGCGGCTCCGGCGCCCTCCTGCTGTCCCGCCGAGCCCCGCCGAGCCGAGCCGAGGCCGTCCGGAACGGCTCCGTCCGTGTGTCCGCCCGAGCAGAATTCGTTCGTGGCTGAAAGGATCCCGAGGCGGTCTCGGTTCTGTCCGTGTCCGTCCCTGTCGGTTTTTTTTGCACCACCCGCGGCCTCTGTCCGCATAACGATCCTTTCATTTTCGCTAATTGCCGCTGTCCCGATCCGTGTGCGGCTTCCTCCGCTAATTCCGAGAGCTCTGATCCGTCCTTCCGCGTCCGCGACTCCCTTCATTAACGGCACTTTTCGTTAATCGCGATCGCAGCGATCGCTCCGGGCTCCGTCCGAGCGTCCTCCCGGCTGCGGGAGTTCCGCGTTCGTTCGGGAATCCGAGCGCTCCGTCCGTCCGCGGCTCTCCGGGCGCCGATCTGCGTTCATCGCCCGTCCGTCTGTCCGTCAGAGCAGCGATTTTCCGTTCAGCGCAGAACGGCGCCGCGTCCCGTACCGGTTCGGTCCTGGCAGCAGTCGGTCGGTGCCGCGGGGCCCGGAGCCGCCCGGAGCGTTCGGAGGGACCGCGACCGGGCCGGGGCTGCGCGGAGCCGCCGCGGGGCCGTTCCGGGCGATACCGAGAGCCGCTGGGCCTTCGCCGCGCAAACGGGATTCCTGCGGTAGGAGCGCGGATCGCGGCGGGGCCCGGCGGCTGGGCGCGTCCCGAAGCGGGGAACCCAATTCCAGCCCGGGCTCCGGGAGAACCGCGGCGCGGCGGCGGCTTTCGTTGAGCGATTTCGTTACGGACGGAGCCATCCGAGGCCGCTCCGCCCCGCGCTCGGTAACGGATCCGCGGCGGCCGCGGGGCCGCCGCCTTCGGCAGAGCTCCGGGGCCACCGGGGATACGATCCGGTTCTCTCGGTACCGCGGGCGGCGAGACTCGGCCCGGCGGCGGCTCTCTCCGCGCGGCTCCCGGTCACGGCGCTCCGTCCGCTCCAGTCCCGGGGCGGCCCGACCCCGACTTACCGGCGCCGGGAGGACAGCAAAGAGCCCCGGCTCCGCGCCCCGCGCTCTGCCACCGCCCCCCGCCCGCCGGCGCGCACCTGCCCCGCGCCCCGCCCGTACCTTCGGCCGCCCGCAGCGCGCTCAGCTCCAGCCCGCGGAACGTCTTACTGGCGAGCTCCTCCAGCGCGCACAGCGGCGAGGACGGGGCGGTGCGGGGCGGTGCGGGTCCCGCCGCCTTCTCCGGGATCCGGGCCGGGGGAGCGCCGTGCGCGGGGGGGGAGGGCCGCGCGAGGATGTCCTCGATGCCGAACGGCGTCAGCGGTTTGTTGCAGTGCGCGGGCGGCGGCAGCTGCTCCAGCGCGGCCCGGCGGCGCTCCTCGGGCAGCGGGGGGGTCGCGGCCGCCTCCCGCGCCGAGGTCATGGCGCGGCCCGGGGCCGCCCGGTGCTGCCGGGGCCGCTCAGCGGCGCGCCCGCCTCATGCTGCCGGGGGGCGGCGGCGGATCGCCCCTCGCCGCCGCTGTCCCCTCCCGAGCATCGGCGGCCCCGCGACGGCCGCGGCCGCGCTTAAAGGCCCGGTGGCTGCCCGCCCCCTCGGCGGGGGCCCGGCGGCGGCGGCGGAGCGCTCGGCCTCGCGGCGCCGAGAGCGGGCGCGGAGCTCCGGTGCGGCGGCCTTAAAGGCGCGGGGCCGGGGCGGATAACGGGGCGCCGGCGGGGGGAGGAGCCGCGGGGGCGGAGGTACCGGGGGGGGGGGGGGGATCCGCTCCGCTCCGGCCCCGGGAGGGGGCGGCTGTGGGGGGGTCGGGACTCCCGCACCGGGACGCGGCACCGCGCCTCCTCCCCGCGTCCCGGGGTTAAGGGCTCCTCGCCCCCCGCTGCCCCCCCCTCCGCGCCCGGCCCGGCGGGGTTTTGCCGTCGCAGAAATTTATTATCTCCCCTGCTCCAACCCGCCCATAAAAGCGCGGGGCCGCCGCGTCTGGCAGTGATTAGGGCCGCTCCGGGTTTTGGGTTTCAGAGCGCGGCCCGACCGTAAACCCGCGGTACAAATCGCGCCGCGATCCCGACCGCTCGTAAAGGCGCGGGGACGGCCGCACACGCAGGTGAGCCCCGCGCCGGCGCCGGCGCCCGCACCGCATCCCGCCATCGGGACCGGGGCCGCCGCTTCCCCCGGAGGGTCCCGCAGCTCTCGGCCCCATCCCGCCACGTCCTCACGGCGCGTCCCCGGGGACGGCGGGGGGGTGGGGCGGGAGGGTTACGTGCTGTGGGGTCCGCGGGGAAGAGGGAAGGGAAAGGGCGTGGGGGGGTCCTCGAAGCGCGGGGCGGCGCGGCGGGTCGGAAGGGGGACGTTCCGGCGGAGTAGGGGGAGAGCTCTGCAGCGGCGCGGGGCTGAGCGGGGTCGGGCTGTGGCACCGCACCCAACGTCTCTGGGGGTCTTTGCGGGGAGTCACACCGCGCCGTGCCCGCACGTGGGGAGGGGGCGGGGGGTCACGGCCAACGGGGCGGGGGTGACCGCGGCGATGACAGAAAGTGAACCTGCGGGCGGGGATCGGGGGGAGCAGGTGCAGGGGGACCCGCGTGTGTCGGTGCTGTTGGGGGGGAGCCGCGGGGAGGGGGAGCGGGGGCTGGGGGTGCTGCCGATGTTGCTGACAAAGGCAGAACGCGATCCCGCGGCTGGAAATCGGAGTTGGACAAATCCAACCTTGAAATTTCCCAGCAGCCGGAGCCATGAAAGCCTGGGGGGGGGGGGGGGAAGAGAGCAGCGGCCCTCGGCGCGACATGGAACCGATGTCGGAGGGGTTTGAACGTCGCTCCGGGGCAGCTCCGCGCGGCTCGGACGGGAGAGCCTCGCGTCCCCCCCTTCCCCAAACCACACCATGCGCCCACCGCCGCCGTGTGTCCATGGATGGGTCCCGCCGGGGCCCCCGCGCACCACCCCGCTCGCGCCCTCCTGGCCCCGCATTCGGGCCCGCAGGACGGCCCCGATCCACGCGCCGCGCCCCGTCCCACCCGATGTTCCGTGACACGCGCCGGGAATTGCCGCTCGGGTTCGCTGCTGCGGCCCCGCGACCCCAAATCCGCCCCCCCCCCCCCCCTCCCCCGGCAGCTCCATATGCTCCATACGGCCCCGTGAGGCCGGGAGGAACGGGACAGGGGGACAGAGCCGGGCCCGGCAGCGGGAGGGGGGCACAGCAGAGCCCCAGGCGGGCAGCGGGAGGGCGCCGGTGGGAAACGTCGGTCCCGCTGCAGGGAACGGGATGGAAGCGCCCCTCACCCCAAAGCCGGGACGCGGGATGGGAGACACAAAGGGGCTCGGATCGGGCGTCCCGCCCAGCGCCGCGCCGACGGCGGCCCCACGGCACGGGGGTCCACAGAGGCGGGCCTGCGGGGTGAGCCCCGGTACAGAGCCAACAGCGCCCGTGTCGTGTCGGCACGGCGGGCATCGGGGGTGGAACCGCGGCGCCCCATCGATCCCGTGGGCTCCCCCAGCGCGGCCCGGTCGGCCGGAGCTGAGCCCCACGCAGCCCCGCGCGGCTCCGCGGTACGAGCGCTGTGCGTGTGTCAGGGTGTGCGCGCACACACACGGGGTGCGTGACCACGCGTGCGCCCCCTGCTCTGCTCGCGCCCCCCATCCCCCCTCGGCCCCCATCCCTCAGCAGTCCCGCCCCACACCCGGTGCCCGCACGGCGCAGCTCCCCGTGCCGCGGTAACGCGATTAGGGCCGGGGGGCGGCGCGGCCCCTCTAACTCGGTTACGCGGAGCCCCGCGCCGCCCCCGATCCATTATTCAGCGGCTCCATCTCCGCGGCGCGGGGCCGTGACGAACCGCGCGGCTCTGATTCAATTACGGCCGCCCCCCCCCCCCCCCCCCCCCCACGCGGCTCCGAGCAAGCGGCGCTTCGCACATGGAAATTGCTTGCAAATGAATTTCCCTTTAATAAGGGGAACGGAGCGGTGCGAAATTAAACTGTCAGCGGCGGGGGCGCGCGGGGCGGTGTCGGGGGAGCGCCGGGGCCGTGCGCGGTGCAGGGCGGGGGGGGGGGGGGGACCCGACAATTACCGGCAATAAACGCGGTGCGGCCGCGGGTTCCCCCCCCGGAGCGGTGCGCTGATGCGCGCGGGGGGTCCGCGGGGATCCCCGTCCGGGTGTCGGCTAATGATGGATTCATTAACGCTCTGACCTCGCCGCGCGGCCCTGCGGCTTAATTAAGCGGAGAGCTCGGGGAGGGAAAAAGGGAGGGGGGCAAGCAGGAGCGGGCAAAGGGCCGTTGGGCCGAACGCGGGGTGTGAGTGCGGGGTCTGTGCGGGGGGCTCCCGCACGAGGTTCGGCCGCAGGTGCACAGCGCGGGCACGCGCGCACGGAGCTGGACGCGCCCACGGCTCCGTTTGGGCCCCCCGGCCCGGTGCCGTGGGGTCAGGGGGAGCCGCCGGCCCTCGGCCACAGCTGCCGCCCTCCCCCTGAGCCCCCCCCGCCGCTGGGGCCTCCATATGGGCCCGGGCCAAACTCCCGCCAAATGGGCCGGGGGGGGGGGGGGTTGCATTTCAAAGCCTCCGGCTGTGAGCAAACGCCGCGCTCCCCCCGCGCTGCCCCCGCGCCCCGCTGGCCCCGGGTCAGCGCACGGCTACCGGGGACGGCCCCGTCCCCTTTCCCAGGGCGGTGCGGCCGTGCCCAGTGGGGCGGGATGGGAGAAGGGCACTGGGGATGAAAGGATGGACTCGGGCCTGGCCCCTCCGCGAGGCTCGGGTGGAACTGCGGGGGGAAACCGTGGGGAACGGCCCGGGCCCCCACGCACGGAGCGCGGCCCCCCGACACGGGATCCCCGTCCGGCTGTGGGGCCTGGTGTCACCTCCAGCCCCACCGTGGGACGGAGAGCGGAGGCAGAGGGGCTCCGTGGGGCTCCCAGCTTCGGCCCGGGGCGTCCCCGCGCTGCGGCAGCCTCGACTGGGGAGCCGGGGTCCCCCCGAGGGCTGCGGGGTTGGGAGCCGCGACCCGCGGCCATGCGGATCCAATTAGGGCCGCGCGGGGGGACGCGATGAGGAAACGCTCCGTCTGAGGCGCTGACAGCCCCGCGCCGCCCGAGATAAGGGAGTGCGGGGTGAGGGCGGGGGGCGATCCTCGGCGGGGCGGGCGGGGGGGGGTCCCGGGCTGCACGTGGGAGGGGGGCCGGCGGCCCCCGGGGGGATCCGGGCGCGTCTCCAGGGCCGGAGAACGGGCGCCGAGTCGGTGCTCAGCGAGGTGCGGGGCTCCCGCTTCCCTGCGGGACGCGGTGCGCGGGTCGGGCCCCGCAGGCCGCGGGGTCACTTCGGAGCGCCGCTCACGGGCGTTGACGGGGTGTCCTGCGGTTGCCGCGAAAGTCGCGAGCACGGCGGGGTTTGGGGGTTTCTGCCCGCACCACCGCCCGCCCCCCGCCCTGCTGTCCCCGGGGCCACGCACAGGTGCCACCACCGTCGGGTCTCTCCGGTTCTGGGACCGCTCCCAGCGCCGTGACGGTGCTGTGGGAGGGGGCACTGCGGCCGGGATCCAACCCCCGCTTCTCCACGGCCGCGGCACGGTGGGCTCGTTCGCGGGGACGGGGTCGGGAGGTGCAGCCACGCGCCCCCCGTAGCCCCATCCGCCCCTGCGCCCCCCCCCCCTAGCAGAGCACCGCCTTCGCCCCGCGGCATTCCCGGTACCCCGCAACCCCACGCGCACCGCGGCGCTGCCCCGAGCTGCGGGGCCGGAGAGGAGCGGGGCGCGGCCGGAGGGCGATGCGGAGGAGGCCCCCCCCCCCCCCTCCCCGGGTGGAGGCAGCGGGGAGAAACGTCCCGGGGAGGGGAACCGTCCTGCGGGGTGCGGGAGGGGGACGCGTGGCGGCGGAGGGGGTCGCTGGGGGCCGCCACGCCGCGGGTCAGTGATATCATTAACCTCGACGAGGCAGCCGGCCGCTCCGCCGCGAGGTTAATTAAAAAGAAAAGTTCAGGGGAACGCGGCAGCGGTGTCTTGGGGAGGGGGGGCGGCGCCGCGAGCGGGAGGGCGCAGTGCCGGCGGGGGGGGGGGGGGGGGGGGGGCGGCCATCGATTGGCCCCCAGCACGGCTGTCATTCAGCTCTGTGGGGGCGGCGGGGACGCGGGGCAACGGGGGAGGGAAGGGGAGGCTGCGGGGTGACCCCGTCCCACGGCGCTGCTGATCCGCGGGGCGAGCGGGGCTGTGCGTGATGGGGCACCCAGCGGGGAGCGGCTCCGGCTGGGGGCTGCGCTGTTGCCTGCCGGGCAGCATCCGCGCCGCATCCCCGTCCCCATCGCCATCCCCCGTCCCCGTTCCGTACGCTGCCCCCCAACCCCGACCGCCCCCCAGCCGTGGGGTCACCCGAAGCCGGGCCGAGCCGTGGGGATGTTCTGGACTCAGCTGTGCGCAGAGCCCCCCCCCCCCCCCCCGCTCGGTCCCGCAGCCCCAGCCCCGCCTGCTGCGATTCTGTGCTCGGCTGTGAGTTCTGCACGCCGCTGCGCGCACACGTCGGGCCACGCGTGTGCCGGGCTCGGGGCCGGCTGCGCACCGGGCCGTGAACGGCTGCGCACCGGCGCTGGGTGCGGGCGTCTGAGAAGCGCGGTCTGTCGGTTCTGTGTGCGGAGCCGAGAGCGGATCGCAGCCCCGGGGGTCCCCGCGCCCCCCGGCCCTGTGCCCCCCCCCCTCTTCCCTCCCTCAGTGGGGCTCCGCTCCCCGCGCTGCCGCCCCCCGAAATCAATTCTCGGGTTACTGAAACGCCGCGTCTCCGTCTGGCGGCTAATTGCGTGTGAGCCCTAATCATGGCGCGTGGCGGCTGCGCTGCTGCTCCTCCATTGTGCGCCCACCGCGCTGCGGGCATGCGTGGGGCTGCGGGCCGGGGGGGGGGGGTTGTGGGTTTGCGGGCTGTGGGGTTGTGGGGCAGTCGTGTCCCCCCCCCCCCCCTTTGTGTGCGGTGACCACACCGCGCCCGGGATGTGGGGTGCGGGGCCGTCCGTCGCGCCGCTCTCAACGCCCGCCCGCAGTTCCGTTCCCGACCCGCGCGTGTCCCGCTCCGCAGCGGCGGATCCAGGGCCAGGGGGCTGGGAGTGAGGACGATGTGACACGCAGAGCTCCGGCCCCGCACTCGGCCACGCTGTCCCCTGCTCCATCCCCGCAGTCCCACGGCCCCGTTGTCACCTCTTCCTGCTCACATCGTCCGTGTGGGAGTATGGGGTGGTGTGGGATGGGGATGGGATGAGAAAGGGATGGGATGGGATGGGATGGGATGGGATGGGATGGGATGGGATGGGATGGGATGGGATGGGATGGGATGGGATGGGATGGGATGGGATGGGATGAGAAAGGAATGGGGATGGGATGGGATGGGAAAGGAATGGGGATGGGATGGGATGGGAAAGGAATGGGGATAGGATGGGATGGAAATGGGGGTGGAATGGGATGGAAAGGGGGATGGGATGGGATGGAAATGGGGGTTGAATGGGATGGTAAGGGGGATGGGAATTGAATAGGAATTGAATGGGG
Organism: Tetrao urogallus; assembly: GCF_951394365.1. Taxonomy (NCBI): domain Eukaryota; kingdom Metazoa; phylum Chordata; class Aves; order Galliformes; family Phasianidae; genus Tetrao; species Tetrao urogallus. The sequence goes on from NC_136817.1 coordinate 70,890,645, forward strand.
ATCGAATAGAGATGGAATGGAGACAGGGCTGGGACAGGTCAGGGTCCACTGGGGTGGGATGGGGGTCTGCAGAGAGGTCAAGGCTGCTGGGCCGGAGGGTCTGATCCTGCACCAGCACGAGGTGTGGCCAGACCCCACCTGAATGCTGGGCCGGGAGGATCTGGGGCCGTTTTGGCACAGCAGAGCCCAGCACAGCGCCCGGCAGGGTCCCCACGCTCTTTGCCCCCCTTTGGGCAGCACGGGCGGCCCCTGGCTGGGCAAGGAGGATGCAGGACAGACCGGGGCTAAGAATAGAGCCCGGCTGGGAACAGGAGCGGGAACGGGAGGAAGGATGGGGCTTCCTCTGCGACGGCTCTTCTTCCTCCCTCCCTGCCGCTGCCATGTGGCACAGCCTCGCCCTGCGCCGGGTCGGGGATGTGGGGCAGCCCGGGTGGGGCTGCGAGAGGCGGCGGCTCCTGGCCCAGGGGGCCCCCGCTGCGCTGCGCCGCTCCCCGCGTTCTCAGCACCCCCTGCCCACCGCGGGGCACAGCGCGGCCGGACCCCGTGTGGGGCCGGAGCTGCCCGTGGGAAGAACATCCCGGCCGGGGGTGGGGGAGGCTGGGAGCGGAGCTGCGGGCTCTGTCCCCGCGTCCCCTCACCGCCCGGAGCGCCGTCCTGCTGGGCACGAGCCGTTCCGTTGGGACGGGGCTTCCTGCGGGGAAGGTGGGACGAGAGGGGCAGACAATAAACCCAGGAAACGCTCTGAATAGCGAAGGTAACCGAGCCGGGAGCCCCCCGCGCTGAGTCACCGCGGAAGCGTCGGGCCCGGGTCGGGGGGAGCCTGCGGGGCGGCCCCGATCCCACCGCACAGCACCTCGGGGGCTTCCGAGCCCCGCACGGCGCTCACCGCTACCTGCGCGTCCCCAGCGCCTGACCTCGCGGCCCCTCGTTCGGCGCTGCCCGAGTCTTCGCCCCCCCGCCTGCCCCGGGCCGGGCGCTGACAGCCGCTCTCCGTGCCCGCAGGGGGGGACAGGCGGGGTCTCCCCGTGCCCCACGCGGGAGCTGCCCGCGTGTCCCGCAGCTCAGGGCTCCAGACCTCATCCCCGGGGCTCGGACCCCGGCACCGGGCGGCTCGCACGGCAGCGCCGGGGCCCGGCGGTGCCCTCTGCGGGACCGGGGCTCACCGCCCCGACCCCCCCCCCCCCTCCCGCGCCGAATGATTTACGGGCGAGGGAAGCGCGCGGCGCAGACAGATCGGGCCATAAAACCTCGGGGCAGGAAGTCTCGCCAACTTCAAAGGGCCGTGGCCACAACGACGGGGGTCGGCGGGTCCAGCGCCTCGGCGCGGGGCGTTGGGGCGGTGGGTGGCAGCCGACCCTACGCGCACCCCGCATCTTCCGCGCCTGCGTGCGTCCCGTGTGCGCATCCGTGCGCACTGCAATGTGCGCAGTCCCGGGGCACCCCGCGTGTCCCCGCTGCGTGCGCGGGGCTGGCGGTGCGGAGCGCAGCGGCGCTCGCTGCCATCGGAGCCCGGTGAGGCTCTCCGGGGCGGCGGCCCTGCGGCGTCCCGACGCGTATCCCCCCGCCTCCCCCCCGCGCCCGGCGGCACGCAGGAAGGCAGGGCGGGGCGGCCGAGCAAACAAAGAGCCGGAGGAAACGCCGCCGTCCAAGATAAACCGGGGAAGGTGAGGGGGTGCCCTCCCGCCCCCCCCGGAGCTCCAGCGCGGAGCTGGGAGAGAGCGGCCCGGAGGTGCCGGTCCAGGCGCCCCGTTTCCAGCCCTCCCCGCCTCCCCGCCCGCAATTCCGGGGTTCGTTCCCCGCCGGGTCGGGGGTCCCAGCCCGGGCCGGGGGGGGGGGGGGGGGGGGCCGGGAGGCTCGGGGTGCCACCACTCCGCGCTGACGCCGCGTGCCGTGAGAGCTCGGAGCCGCATTCCCACGCTCTGCGCCCGCGTCCCACGGGGCTGCGCTGCCCCTCCGTCCGCAGGAAGGTGCCCCCCCGCCCCGCATTCCCACGGCGTCCCGGTGCCAGCCCCGTGCCCACATCCCGGGGAAGCGGGCGGGGAACTCCGCGGGGCCGGACGGGACCCCCGGGCCGGGCGCAGCGCGGGGGATCGCGGCACAGCGTGCGGACCCGCCGGAACCGCTCGGCGTCGTTTAAAGACGATCAGGCGGTGACAGGAATTAAATTGTGTTTTGATTTTCTCATTAGCCCGATCTGCGGCGCGCCTCGTTACGGGGTAATTTCCCCACTCCGACGTGACAGCTCATTCCCCCCGTGACAGCCGGGTGCCCGCGGGGGATGTCCGCGCCTCCACGCGTGCGCGCGGGGTGGGCCGCCGTGCGGGATGCGAGAGGGGCGGCCCCGTTACCCCCCTCCTTTTCTCCCCCCCCGCGCACCCCGCCGCTCCGCTCTGCCCCCGTCCGCCCGCAGGAGGCGCCGCCAACCCCGCTGTGTGCGGCGGTGCGTGCGGGCAGCCGGGCCGGCGGTGCGGGGCCGTGCGGGGAGGCGCAGCAGCGCCAGCACCGCGAGCCGCGGAAGCAGCGAGGGACCCGGTCCTGTAGCATGGGGCGGTGGGACGGGGTCTGAGGGGCTCCCCAGCGCATTGCGTGAGGTCTTTGTTGGAGGCCCTGCGGCCCCACAGCCGCCCCCGGAGCCCCGCAGGACCCGCTCAGCACCCGTCAACCGCCCGCCGTGCTGCAGGGAAGGGGCAGCGAGCGCAGAGATGGGGGGAGAGGGGCAGCAGGGGGGGGTGCCCCACAGCCGTGGTACACAGGGAGCGGTGATGGCACAGAATCAGCGAATATCCCGAGCTGGGAAACCCCCGAGGATCACCGGGTCCAACTCCCGCGCCGCTCAGGACCACCCCAAATCCCTCACCCTCCCTTTGCCCGCAGCACCCCCACGTCCTGCACCCCACACCCTTTATCCCACACGGTGAGGTGACACCCACAGCCCCGCAGTGGGACACGTGTGGGGACACCCACGTCCGGGTGAACCGACCCCAAAGCTTTTGGGGCTGCCGTCAGAGCCCCGGGCTGCCCCTAACGAGGCCCAGCCACGCTAACGAAGCAGTGACTGCCACGCACCGTGGGGCTGGCTGCGGGCCCAGCTGTGCCCCGTCGGTACCGAGGGCAGGGTGCTGCCCCAAAGCGTCTTCAATGCCGCGGGGCGGCGTGGGGCTGTTGGCTCCCGCTTTTGTGGGGGGCACAAAGCGTTGGTGCTGCTGGGCTCTGACTGCGCTGCTTGCGGCTGGTCGCCGGCCCTGGATTCCCTTGGTTTTTCCAAGCCTGCCCAGCCTGGATCCTCTGTGATTTGTAGGGATGCCGGGGGGGGTCTGTGGGTGCTGCAGCCCCTCCTGCTCGCAGTGCTGGAGGTGGGCAGGATGAAGCTGCGCCCTCAGCCCGGTCCCGGCGCAGCTGGGGGTGAGGAGGAAGGCGAGAGGCTGCTTTAAAAAACAAAGAAACAAAAAAGCCCCTTGAGATCTGTCTCTCTATACTCGTACATCTCCGTGTATTTCTTTTTTTTCCTCGTGTGTCCCCTGTTGCAGGGCGGGGGTTGCAGCGATGATCAGCCCGAACGTGTGAGCAGCTCTGGCAGCGATGGGCCGTGGACGTGAGCGCTGGGGGGGTCGCGCAATGCGGGCTCTGAGACAGCGAGGATTCAGCAGAGACCATTAAAAAGCTTCCACAGACCTCACGGGGCTCCGTGCCGCCTTACCGGGGGCTCCGTAGTGCTCTTCAGATCACGGATCGAGCCGAAGCCCACAGCTTCAGCCTTCCTGCTCCAATAAAGATGCGGGTGGGATCTGTCTGCATCCGCAGGGACCGGCACTGCTGGACCCCCCCCCCCCCCCCCCCGGCGCTGTGTTCCCCCCCCCCGGCCCAGCCCGGCATCACCGACAGGGGCGGCTGTGGCCACCGACCCCAAATCCCCACCCGGCCCCATCGCCGGCCCCGGCCCCCTCTCGGATCCTCTGGGTTTGGTTCCCCGCCCCCAAGCACCCCGCGCCGTGGGGCGCTGCAGCGGGGTTCGCCTCCCGCCCTGTAACACCGGGGCAGCGCCGGCATCCCCGCTCAGGGCTGCTGGCCCCCGCCGCGCCCCGGGTTGGGGCCGGGCGGAACGGGGGGCGGGGGGGGTTCAGGTTTCCTCTGTGCCGGACTGGAGCCGGTGCCATTAAGCCCCCTCGGAGCATGACGTGCGGGCGGGATATCAAAGCGCCGTGACCGCAGCTCGCAGCCGCCCGACGGCACCGTCCGGCCCGCGCCCCGTTACTGCGGAGTGCCGTGCGGGGCCTCCCCGTGCCATCCCGCACCCCCGGGCTCCGCCGCGGCCCCGCACCCCAACGGGACGGCAGCGCCGCTCCGCAGCCCCCAGCAGCCTTCTCCCCCCGCGCAGTTGGTTTGCATTAAGCCCCGCGCTGATAAGTGGGGCCGCGGGACGTGCGGGGGAGCGCCGGGCTCCTCTTCCTGCTCCGCGCCGGGCGAGCGGCCCCAGAGCCGCTGCTGACAGACACGGGCGGCCCCGCCGCGCCCCCGCCGCCAGCGCGACCCCGCGGCCCCGTTCCCCGTTGGGTGAGACCCCCCCCGCCCTCCCCCCCGGGCCGCCCCCCCCCCCCCCTCCTTCCCACCCTCGGCCGCTTTTTGCCCGCATTTCCCCACGTCCTTCGCGGCGGCCGCGTGAGGGATGGCCGACAGCTGGGGCGGCCGCGCCGGTAACCGGATCCCCCCGCCGCGGCGCGGGGTCAGAGCGGGGCGGGGGCGGCCCCGGCGTTGCGGTGCCCCGACGGGCCGGGCCGGGCGGCCGCCGAGCCTCCGTCGCTCTCGGGGCACCGGCACCTGTTCCTCCCGCCCGGCCCCGCGCCGCTCCCCGCCGCCAGCTGAACATCCCCCCCTTCGCCCCCCACCGGCGGCCGCAGATGGCGGCGAACGCTGCCCCGCCATAGCGGTAATGAGGCGCGATGCGGGGGGGGGCCGCCCCGCGCGGGCGATCCGAGGGCCCGTGGCTGCATTACGGCTCATTGTGCGCGGGCAGCGGGGGGCAGAGGCGACAGCCGTGCCGCCCCCCCGAGCCCCCCCCCCCCGCCGTTCCTCGGCGGCGTTCTGGCACCGGAGGGGGAGACGGGCCGTGCGCCAGGCGGCCGCGACGGTGATGGATCGGAGCCGCGGCCGAGAGGGGCGGCGGGGGGCGGGAGGGAAGGGGAGGGGGCTGCGGGCCATGAGCCCCCCCGGCACCGCCCCGGTCCGCTTTGCAGCCGCACTATTGGCGTCCGAAGCGCGCTGCTGCACCCCGTCCCGCTGCGTCACCCCCTGCCCCCTACGGTGCTGCACCCCACCGCCGTTCCCTCACCCCCCTGGGCAGAAGCTGCGGTGCATCCTGTGTCTCAGTGCCGTATCTCCCCCCCCCCCTCCACACTGACACTGAGGGGCGCCGACCCCCCCGCAGCCCTACATCCCAAGGTGTGGGTGGAGCGGGGACTCAGTGGGATCCTCCCCCAACTTCCCCCCTGAGGAGCCAGCAGGACCCCCAGCCTCATATGTGCCACCCCCCCCCCCCCCCTTCCCACAAAGGACGCATGATGGATTTTCAACAGTTTTATTCAAAAAATAAACTTGAATGGGAGGGGGCATTAAGTTAAAGGGGGGGAGGGAGGGGGCAGGAGCAGGGCTGTGCTGCTGCGGGGGGGGAGCAGCACCCGCCCCAGCCCCTACCTCCTCTTGTCCTTGATGCTGTAGTGCAGCAGGAGCGGTGCAGGCTGCAGGGCCAGAAAGGGGTGTCAGGGCAGCGGCGACCCCCAGCTTCACTCCTTCACTCCCTGCCCCCCAGCGCCCTCCCCTCACTCCCTGCCCCCTCTCGGCATCTTCCCCCCCCCTCACTCCCTGCCCCCCAGCACTCCCGCTGCTCCCCGCCCCTGTGGCCCAGGGCGCTGCGCTCAGTGCTCCATGAACTTGTCCACCCCTCCTGGGACGCCCCTCTGACCCGCGGCACCGCCGAGCTCCGTCCTGCACAGAGCTGCTGCCCCACCGCGACCACAACCCGATCGCAGCTACAGCCAGCGGCATCCATCATCCGTGACTGCGCACCTCCCTGCTCCGTGGCCTCGGCCCCCGCCCCTCTCCCTCCCCCCTTGCTGCAGGGTGGGGGTCCCCCCCTGACGCCCACCTTGCCAAACCAGCGTGAGAGCCAGAGCTGCTTCATCGTCATGTGGTCGGGGAGCGCCTCGCCGTTGAACAGGATCTGCACCTGTGGGCAAGGCTGCGCCATCATCGGTCTGAGCTCCCGGCCCCCTGCTGCCCCTCCGCCCGGCCCACACTCACATGCTGCAGCGGCAGCCCCAGGCGGTGGCACAGGACCCTCCGCAGGTGCCGGATCTGCGCCCGCACCGAGCACCTCACATATTTCTGCTGCAAAGGGGCAGAGCCACGGGGGCAGGGTCAGCGCTGTGCGGGGCAGAACTGCTCCCCAAACGTCCAAAGTCTGCGGCAGCCACGGGACGACCCACCAACCCGGGATCTGGGGGTGCTCCAAAGAACACGGCCAGCCTCAGGGCACAGCCCGCAGTTCCAGATGCTTACCTGCAGAACGGCCTTGCTCTTGTCCTTGCTGGAGCTGTGGAGGAAAGAGAAGGGGCAGCCCGGGGGCCATAACCCCGCTGCCATCCCTCTGGGCACAGCCTGGCACACAGCCCCGCTGGCTCTCATCCCACCCTGGAGGCGGGGGCCGCCCTGATCCGAGCGCCCCGTGCTCCCCATGGCGGTCGGGGGTGGCAGCAGGGCAGGCACGTGGCTGAGCTGGCAGCTGAGCTGCAGCCATCGATCCCAGCACCGCTCCCAGCGCTGCCGCTTATTGACTTTGCTGTCAGGAGTCGGCAGGCAGCTGCTCGGTGCCCTGCACCGCATTTATTAACGCTCAGCCCTCCAGGAAGGGGCGATGGGAGGGGGGGGGGGGGGGGGGGGAAGGCAGAGCTTTGCAGGGGGGCTGCGCAGCCCTACAGCCTGGTAACAGCGGGAGCAGACAAGGGGGGGATATGGGAGCTGCGGTCCCTGTCCTGCTCTCCACTCATCCCCACAGCGAGGGGCAGCTCAGCAGAACCACAGCACTCACCTCTGCTTCTCCAGGCACAGCGAGACGTGCTCGTCGTAGCGGAAGTAGTGGGCACGGGAATGGTCGAAGGTGCTGTAGGGCAGACCCCATGGGGTCACCCCCCACCGTGTCTGGGAGAAGGGAGCAGCAGTGAGCCCCCCGCTGCCGTCCCCGTGCCCCCCCGCGCCCCCATCCCCATCCCCACCCACCGTCGCCGCTGGGCTGCGTCACCCGGTCGAGGCCACGAGACTGGTAGAACTCCCGGATCCTCTTCTCTTCACCTGCGGGGCGAGAGGAGAGCGGTGCCGAGCCGTCCCCTGAGGCGCCCAGGAGTGCTGTGGTGGCCCCTAGCTGCCCTCGCTCATCTCCCAACTCTGAAGGATGCTGGCAGAAAACACGAGCTGCCCTGCAGGCCCCCATCTCTGTTCCCAGCATCGCTCAGATCCCCTCCTGCGTTCCGGGCTGCAGGGCCCTGGTCCACCCTGTGCGATCCTGTGCTCCCAGCCCAGCGCAATCACGTCCCCATCCTCCGTGACAGCACTCAGAGCCCCTCCGCCCGCACGCTGTGCTGGAATGAGCTGCCATTTCCAGACGCGTCCCAGCGCCGTCCCCTTCCCCATCCTGAGTGACGGGGGGCCGATCGGGAGCCCCCCCCCCCCCCTGCACCGCTTTGCATTCATCACAACCGCTGCGCTGTCGCTGCGCTGTCACTCAGAGCCCGGCCCGTGGGACGCTGGGCGCAGGGCTGCTCCTGACACCCATCCCTGCAGCACAAACCACCCTCCAGGCACTCACTCTCCTGCAGGCCGGGCACCAGCTTGTACACGATGTCCTGCATGACGCGGTCCAGCTTCAGGTTGAGCAGCGGCTGCGTCTCGTGGATCTTGGTGTTGCACATGGGGCAGTACTTGCTGGTCTGCAGGTACTTCACGATGCAGCTCTTGCAGACTGAGGGCAGGGAAGGGGAGATGAGCGGGGCGGGCCGGGCACAGGGGGGACGTCAGCACACGGCCCTGCAGCACTCACAGGTGTGCAGGCACTCGGTGATGGTGGTGGCGTCGATGAAATACCCGGCGCACAGGCAGCACACGATGTGCTCGTTCAGCTCCTTCATCTTCACCTTCACCTCCTCCTGCAGTCGCACGGCACCGTCACCCAGCCGCATGCCATGGGCGGACCGCTGCAGCCCCCAGCCCGCCCCACACCCCCTGCAGTCCCCTGCAGCCCCCAGCCTGCCCCCCTCCTCCTGCAGCCCCCAGCCCGCCCTGCAACCCCGATCCACCCCACATCCCCTGCAGCCCACCCTGCAGACTCCAATCTGCCCCACACCAGTCCTGCAGCCCCCAACCCTCCCCACACCCCCTGCAGTCCCCTGCAGCCCCCAGCCTGCCCCACACCTCCTGCAGTCCCTGCAGCCCCAACCTAACCCACACCCCCTGCAGCCCCCAACCCTCCCCACACCCCCTGCAGTCCCCTGCAGCCCCCAGCCTGCCCCACTCCTCCTGCAGCCCCCAGCCTGCCCTGCAACCCCGATCCACCCCACACCCCCTGCAGCCCACCCTGCAGACTCCAATCTGCCCCACATCCCCTGCAGCCCCCAGCCTGCCCCACACCCCCTGCAGTCCCCTGCAGCCTCCAACCCGCCCCACACCCCCTGCAGTCCCGTGCAGCCCCCAGCCCAGCCCACACCCCCTGCAGTCCCCTGCAGCCCCAGCCTACCCCACACCTTCTGCAGCCCCAGCCCACCCTTCAGTCCCCAACCCATCCCACACACCCTGCAGCCCCCAGCCCACCCCACACCCCCTGCAGTCCCCTGCAGCCCCCAGCCTGCCCCACTCCTCCTGCAGCCCCAGCCTGCCCTGCAACCCCGATCCGCCCACACCCCCTGCAGCCCACCCTGCAGACACGGATCTGCCCCACATCCCCTGCAGCCCCAG
>NC_136817.1:70899841-70939841 GCF_951394365.1 Tetrao urogallus
GGGGGGGGGGGGAATGAATGGGGACCGGGGGGGGGGGAAGAACAGATATTGAGGGGAATTAATGGGGTGAAGTGGGCGGAATGAATCTGGGAACAGAGGAGAATGGATAGGGGGAATTGGGGGGAATCAATTGGGAAAGACGGGCATGGATGGGGTCACTGGGGTGAATGGGATGAAGTGGGGTGAATGGGGGTAAGTGGGGTGAATGTATGTGTGAGTGAATGAGGGCACTGAATGGGGTGCGAGGGGTAACGGGGACCTGGGGTGAATGGGAGCTGAGGAGGAAAGGATAATGGGGTCCTGGGAAACGGGATATAAGGGGAATGAGGTGTCTGAGGGAGTGGGATAGGGGGGAAATGGGGAGAGCTGGGTTGAGCACGTGAATGAATGGGAGCACTGGGGTGAATGGGGGCTGAGGGGGGATAATGGGGTCCTGGGGAATGGGGTATGAGGGGAATGAGGTGCCTGAGATAATGAGATGGGGGAAAATGGGGGTCTTGGGGCATAGGGTGGGTATATGGCAGTGTAAGGGCACTGATGGGGGACCACCAGGAATGTCCTGAATGGGATGGGAACGGCCTCGGCGGGGCTGTGGGGTGAATGGGGATGGGGAGGGAATGGGGCTGGCAAGGGGGCAGGGAGTGAGGGTTCAGCAGCGTGGTTGCACTGATTGGGGCACGGATGGCCTGAATGCCCAAAGCGACGACCCCCAGGCCCCCCTGCTCTGCCACGTGTGGGGCCGGGGGCTCCGTGGGGCAGCCCTCGTGCCGGCCGTGGGCACGGCAAGCACCTGCCCGGGGCTGCCTGAGGGTTGGGGGGGCAGCGGATGCGAAGGGCCGGGGGTGCGGGGCACGGCGGCTTAGGGGTGGTGTCGAGGAGCGGGGCCGGGGGGCGGGGGGCTCTGCCGGGGCCGGGCGGCCTCCCCGGCGCAGCAGCCGGAGCCTGGAGCCGCGCTAATGGGGGTGATTGGATCAGGGCTCTGGAGGGGAAGGAGCGGCCCCGCTAATGCAAAGCAGAAGCTGTTAACGGCCGTAATGGCTCGTTACGGTTACGATTATTGCTGCAATCCCCAGCAACAAGTGCTGCCTGGGGAGCCGCCGGGGCCGGGGCCGGGGCGGGCAGACGGCGCGGCCCCGTGGGACCTGGAGCGGGCGCCCGGCGCTGTTGGGCGGCCCCGGCGCGGTGTGTGGGGGGGGAGTCGGGATCGGGGTGCCGTTAAACTCGAGCAGAGCCGCCGTAACGGCTACCGGGGCCCGGGGCTGCGGGGCCGGGCACGGAGCGCACGGGACCTGCAGCGGCTCCGCTTTGTTGCTTCGGTCCGGGCTCGGCTGCCCAGGGCGGGGCTCCGCATCCCCACGGTGCCCGCAGGAGCCGAGCGAGCTCCGCTCATTGATAGGGCGTGCGGGACCGAGAGCCTTCGGTGGAAGATCCGGACGCCGAGCCGCGTGCCACAACAACCCCGTCACACCGAGCCCTGCGAGCCGCTGGCCTGGCTGGGTGCTGCTGCTGGTCCTCCCAGCTCCTCCTCATCCCTGCCGGACTCCCCGGTCCTGGGCACAGCTCTGGGCTCGGCCTCGGCCACCTCAGCTCCTGCACATCCCAGCCAGCCCAGTTCGGCCCTATCCCTGGGTTGGATAGGGCTGGCCAGGCTGGCTTGGCTCCTCACATCCGTGTGATGCAGCCCGGCCCTGCCGTGAATCCCCCACCGTGTCGCTGAGCTGTCAGCCATCCGCCCCCCCCCCCCCCCCCCGCCTCCCGCCGTGCTCCATCACCCCCAGCCCAGGAGGGGAATCCGGGCGCTCCAGGGGGCCCATGGGCCCGTGAAAGCCCCTCCACTGCTGGTTGGAGCCTGCCCCATCCCCGACCCCGTCCTTGCTGGGCGGTGAGAAATGAGGCAGGGGCCGGGGTGACCGCCCGTGTCTGGGAGGGCCCGGCCCCATTTGTACCTGCCAGGAGCAGTTCCTGGGAGGGACGGCCTGCTGGGGGGCTGCGAGGGTCACAGCTGGGCCAGCACAGCCCTGGGGCCAAGGCAGCATCACTCACTGCCAGCACCGTCCTGCACCACGTGCCGGCACCGGGCTGAGGACCGGCAGCGCACCGACAGCAGCACCGTGCTGAGGATGGGCGCCCAGCACCGAGCGGCGCCGCGGATCACACGGCCTGGAGCAGCCACGGGCTGATGGCTGGAACGGGCGATTTCTGCGGTCCTTCCTACCCTACTGACTCCATGAGTGCAGCCTCCTTGCCGTGCAGCTTCCAGCACACGCTCCCTGCACGCTCCCCGGCACATCCAGCCGTGTCTGTAGGGGCCACACGCAGCCTTTCAGCACGGCGTCCTCTCAGCCACCTGAGCCGCACCGCGACCCAGGCGGTGATGCTGGGGCTGTGGGAGCTCAGCTGGGACAGGACAGGCCCGGAAAGGGGCCGCAGGGTGGGCGCCGAGGGGAGCTCAGCAGCACGTGGGGCGGCTCACCTGGGGATGTGCTGCTCTCTGCCCTCGGGGTGCCCCCTCCCCACGCCCTCGTGATGCACTGTGCCGTCTGTGCCCCTGCGTTGCACCCCTCTGTAGCCCGGCACACTTGGCACCTCACACTGCTCATGCCCTGGCACAGCGGCAGCGCCACGCCGGGCAGGAACACGGCTGGGGATGGAGATGGGGCCCGGGAGGTCAAGGGCTGCAGTGGGGACCGATGCGCCCCACCGACCGTTTGCAGCCCGGCACCGCGGGGCCGCGCGGCTCCATCCGCAAATACATAATTAATGCACCCCTGAGCTCCGCGGGGCTGCGGGCCGGGCCGGGGCTTTTAGCGGAGACCTGCTCAAATATTCAGCTCCATTTCCGCCGCGCGGGGCTGGGCGGCTCCTTCTGGTAAGCGCTGCGGGGGTTTTCCCGGCCCTGGGGTGCGGGGCGGGCGGGCCGTGACCGGCGCGGGGGCACCGTGCTGAGCCCGGAGCAACTCGGGATGGCACAGAGCAGCAGAGCTCCGGGTCGGGGCCGCCCATCCCGCTGCCGTCCCCGGTGCCATCGGCCCCTTCCCGGCCTCAGCGCGGGGCCCCCAGCCCCACACCAGGACCAGCCCCGAGAGCCCCGGTGCTGGGGGGCTCCGGGGATGGCCGGCGCCGGGGGGTTCGTGGCAACGCGGCCGCGGGGCGAGGGGCTGGGGGGGGGGTTGGGCACTGGTTATGGACTGAACTCCCTGCCTAATGCACCTGATTGGATTTGCAGAATCCAATTACCTGCCCTCGGCCTTTGATAACGAGGTTCTGAGCGACGGTTTCTGTCAACGGCCCCGCGGCACAGAGAGCTGCGGGCACACGGCGCCCCCCGGCCCCGCGCAGCCCCGGACCGCCTGGCAGAGCCCGCAGCCTCGGGGGAGCGGGGGGACCGAATCCCCCAGAATAACCCGACCCCCGCGGGGATGGGGGCAGCGGGAGCCCGGGATGGGACGCGCGGCACACACTGCAGGGCCGGGGACCGCGCACCGCCCCCCCCCGCTCTCCCGCTCCTCCAGCACCCCGCACCTTGCCCCACGGCCGCAGCCCCACGCCCTGACCCGTCAGCCCCACGGAAGCTTCGGGGCCTCGGCCGTCGACCCCGCTGATTGCGGTGGGATCCCCCCCGCACCCTTCAGGACAGCGGGGCTGCTCCGCTCCCCCCCCCCGCGCCTCCCGCCTCCCGCTCCCGTCCCACAGAGCGGCCGGAGAGGGACGCGGGGGGACAGCAGCGCCCACGCTGCCCCCGGCCCGGAGTCCCCGTTCCCCAGAAGCCGCCCCGAGCCCCATCTCCGCGTCCCCGCCCCGCCCCGCGGCCGCAGCCCAGCGGGCAGCGCACCGTACAGCGCGGGGCCGGCGCACACCGCCGCCCGTAGCGCACAGCTCCTCCCCGAAGGCGCTGCGCAGCCGCCGACGGTCACCGCGGTGACGTCCGACCGGGGCGGCTTCGGCCGTCGCAGGTCGTCGGGGCGCGGTGTGCGGGGCGCGGTGTGCGGGGCCGTGGCCGCGCGGTGCGGTTGCCCGAGTGCTCGGCCCGGCCCGGCGCTGCCGGTCGTTACCGGGGGGAGCGAAGCGTGCGTGCCACCGCGTCACCCCCGCACCCAGCGGCTGCCAGCGCCCGGCCCGGGGCCGGCGGGTGCGGGGCACCGGGAGTGTTTCATGCGGTTAAGAAGTGTCTGATTGAGGCAGGAGGCGCCAGCAGCTCCCACGGGAGCCGCAAGTCAAGGACTGGAGGACCAAATGCAGGCTAAAGTAATCCAATCTGGGCTGGCTTCATCTAATTAGCCCAGAATTAACCCAGCAGCCAGAGAGGAGCTGACTGTCCCTACAGTTTGCCAGCGGGTTTGGGGGGAAGCGGGAGGAAGAAGGGGACGTCCAGCGATAATGAGATTAGAGGGGGAGCGGGCGGGAGAGGGCGGCTTGGCAGCAGCTCCCGGTGGTAACGTGGGGCCCGGCCAGGCCTCCGCCGCTTAATTGCCGCGCGTTGGAGCGGCTGGCAGCGGCGAGGGGCGGGCAGCGACCCGCGGTACTCCATCCTGCCCCCCGGCAGAGCGCCCGAGCCCGGCAGGGAGCCGTGCGGGGCACGGGGACGCCGGCGCGGGGCTGCGGGGCTCCGTGAGCCGCAGAGCGGCAGCTCGGCGGGGGGAGGGGGCACGCGGGGGTCGGCTGCGGCGATGGAAGAGCCGTGCGAAGGCCGTGGGATCTGTGCATCCATCGTCACGGCTGTGCCGCGGGTTGGGCGCCCTGCGGGGCGCTGCGGGGCAACGGGATGCTGGGGTGCAGCTGTGCTCAGCTCACGGCCCCTGTGCGACCGCTGCGGCTCCGGCAGCAGCAGGGCCTGGCGCTGCGCTCACTGCGGGCAGCGTCGTGGGACTGAAGGCTGATTTTCCACCCTCTGCCCCATCGTCTTGCAGCTGTCAGCGGCAGCGGGTGCCAGCCCACAGGGCAGATCGGTGGGGCCGCGCGTTGGAGACCACAGCGGTGTGAGCTGCGGGGGGGGGGAACGAGGTGCAGAGCTGTGTCTGAGTGCGTCGGGCTGCTCGCAGCCCTGTCTCATTGCAGGTGTGTGTGAGGGTCCCTCAGCGGAGCCCCGCGGTGCCGGGCAGAGCCGTGGGGCAGCCCGGCGGCGGCCTCTGCCGTGAGAGGCTCACGGGGCACGGAAGCAGCGAAACTGGGAGATGCCGGTGGGGAGGCTTTGGGGCCTGTGAGGATTCCTGGAAAGAGAACCCCGAGCCGCCGTGGCGCCGGTCTCACCGAGCGCCCTCTGTTCCAGCACTGCCCGAGGCTCGGGCTTCTCCTGGTCCCCCCAGCCCGGGCTGAGCTCCCCGCTCCGTGTGCCCCACCGTCACCAAACCCCGCACGGCCCCCAGCTCTGCCTCCCACCCCGAGTGGGTCGGTGAGCACCGCAGCGGGGCCGGGACGCGCTCTGCAGCTCCCGCGGGCGCGGGGCGGAGGTGGCGGTGACACGGGCGGGTGCCGCGGGGCTCATCCCCTGCCCCCCAATCCATCTCCCGGACCGCGCGGCATTCCAGCCCCTGGGCGCTTGCACACAGCTGCCTCCCGCTCTCGGTTTAATTAACCCGCTGCCGCCCGCTCCCGCCCCCCCCGGCACGAAGAGTTTCCTCCCCCCACCTGAGGGCTGCAGTGCTGCGGGTCGGGCCGCATTTGATGCGTGTCCACGCACGGGACCCGCACCTTTGGCACCGGGGAGCTCCGGGTGCGGGGGGCAGCTCCTGTGTCGGCGCGGGGGGGTCCACGCTGTGCCTACCCGTGTAGGGTGGGGTGAGCCCGGCGTGGGCCAGTGGTGTGTGTATGTGTTGTGTGCTGTGTGTTGTGTGTTGTGTGTGTGTACAGAGGGAGCTGTACGGGCACGGGGAGGGGAGCGTGGGGTGCGTGTGCGCACAGGGGGGGTGGGCGCAGCTGCAGACAGTCCGACTGGGTGCCCCCCCCCCCCCGCCCCCCGTGTGCACGGTCGCACTGCGCTGTGTGTGGCTGCTCGTGTGCGCAGTGCAGGCGGTGCGGGTGGCTCCGTGGATGCGTGTGCAGCCGTGCTGAGCCGTGGGCTGCGCCTGCCTGCGTGCCGCGGTGGGTGTGCACGCGTGGGGCGGTGCTGCGGAGCTGGGTGTGAGCACCTCCGTGTGCGCGCGTGTGTATCGGCGCTGCATTCTCTGTGCTGCTCTGCAGGGTGTGCAAACGCACGTGTGTGCAGGCTGAGTCCCCCCTCGGTGTGTGTGCGTGTGTTTGTGTGTGCGTGTGTTTGTGTGTGCGTGTGTTTGTGTGTGCGTGTGTTTGTGTGTGCGTGTGTTTGTGTGTGCTTGTGTTTGTGCCCCCCACGCGGCACCCAGTGCAGCCCCACACCGCATGGAGCAGCGCGTCCCGCCGGGCCCGGCTCCGCCCGGTGCCCCCGAGCCCTGCAATGCCCCCGGGCCGTGCCGTGCCCCCCGGGCCGCAGCAGCTGCTGCTCCCGGTGCCGCCGTGATTTACAGGCGCAGCCCCGGTAATGTCATTTGCCCCAGACCGGTGGCGCCAGGGCGGACGGGCGGCCCCTCCCGCTCCGGCCCTCGCCCCGGGGACGTGACCCGCCGCCCTCGCCCTGAACCGGGACCCGGCACCCATCGGCCCTGACCCACCGAACCCGAGGCCGCGGCCAGGCGCTATCGCGACAGTCGTCAAGGGCCCAGTCAGGATCGCACTGCCCCGCTTTGGCCGCGAACGCCCGATGCGTGCCCGGTGTGCGGATGGGCGCCGAGCCCGGGCCACCCTCCGTGCCAGATCCGAGCCTCGCGGAGGGGCCCGGCTCTGGGCTC
This sequence comes from Tetrao urogallus, assembly GCF_951394365.1. Classification (NCBI taxonomy): domain Eukaryota; kingdom Metazoa; phylum Chordata; class Aves; order Galliformes; family Phasianidae; genus Tetrao; species Tetrao urogallus. Next base: position 70,906,642 of record NC_136817.1, read on the forward strand.
CGTGTCACCGAATCAGACCGGCCGTGGGAGGCGGGTGCGCGCTGTCGGTAACGGCGGATCAGCGGTAACCGGGTCCACGCCGCCGGGAGCGGCGGGTGGGAGCAAACGCAGATCCGTGCCCCGGGAGCGGCGGGCGCCGGATCTGTTTGCTGCGGGGTCGGAGTGGCCGCGGTCGGTACGTGCGGACAGCGGCGGCCGCGGGGAACGAAGCACCGGAGCGCCCCGGGCTCGGGGAGCGGCCCCACGTGAACGCATAACGGCACCGGGGCCGCTCAGTGCGCCCTGAAACGCGCGGAGGTCTGCGCCCGGAGAACGGGGCGGCTCCGACACGGCGGGGGAAAGCGGGTGGCGGCCCCGGTGCTGCGCTCCGAGCGCCCCGACGGCACCGGACGGGGCAGGGCGGTGCGAGGAGGTGCGCCGCGTCGCTGCCCGATGTCACGCTGGGACCCCTCCGCCGTTCCACCGCTCCGAGCCCGGCGGCTCTCCGGGCGGCGGGGACCGCGACGCGCCTCCTCCCCCACCGCCGCGCTTCCGACGGACCCCGCCAGGAGACCCCGGAGACGCGCTGCCCGCGCCGAGCCGCGGTGGTCCGGGGGATCCCGGCGGGCCGAGGGCCGGGCGGGGGGTGGGGTGGAAGGCCCGGTGCCGAGGCCGGGGAGGGGGCCGGTGCCGGGGCGTGGCCCCGGGATGCGCGAGCCCCCGCCCCAGAGGGCGCGGGCTGTCCATCACGGGGCGCGGCCGCCAATCAGCGGGCGGGCGGCCGAGATTTTGGCAGCTCCAGATGGAGCGGGGCAGAAAAGCGCGTGCAGCCGGGGGGCCCCGCCGCGCCCCGCAGCCCGCAGCCCGCGGCCGCCAGCAGCCGCCTCCGCCGCGGGCCATGCCCCATTCCCTGCCCCGGCCTCGGCCACCGCCCGCTGCCCGCCGCCCCCCCCGCAGCGCCCCGCAGCCCGCGGCCGCCCCCCGCGCCTAGGCGGCCCCGCGATGCCCCGACTCTGAGCGCGGCGGGGCCATGGAGGCGGCGGCGGCGGCGCTGGCGCGGGAGGGCGGCGGCGCGGCTCCCGCTCCCCACGAGCCCATCAGCTTCGGCATCGACCAGATCCTCAGCGGCCCGGAGCCCCCGGGCGGCGCGGGGCCGGCGCGGGCTGCCGGAGAGCCCGACTACCCCGGGCTGTACGGCGGCGGCTACGGCCCCGCCTGCTCGCTCGGGTCCTACAACCTCAACATGAGCATGAACGTGAGCGTGAACGTGACCCCCGCGCCCGCCGCGCCGCCCGCCGGGGTCATCCGCGTCCCCGCGCACCGACCCGCGCCGCCCGCACCTCCCGCCGCGCCGCCGCCGGTGCCGGGGCTGTCGGGGCTCACCTTCCCCTGGATGGAGACGACGCGGCGCATCGCCAAGGATCGGCTCTCAGGTGAGCGCTCCGCTCCGACGGCTCTCGGCGGCACCGACGGCGCGCGGCGCGGAGCGGCGGCTGAGCGGGAGCGGGAGCGGAGCGGGGGGCAGCGGCTCGGAGCGGGGAACCGGCCGCGCCGGGGAGCTGTGCCGGAACCGGCCGCGCTCCGCCTGTGCCGTGCGTGCGTGTGGCTGCCTCCAACGTGCGCCGGAGGCCGCCGAACGCTGCCGTGCCGGGGCCGGGCTCCCTCCGAACCGCCCCGCTCGCCGCAGCACCGCGCACACGGGATGCGGCCGCCGTCGGGGACCGCGCGCTGCGGCTCCGGGTGGGCGCTGCCCCGGGTCCCGGTTCCCGTTGGAGCCGGAGCTTCGCCGCAGCTGCTCCCTGCAAAGTGCCGGAGGTCCCGCCGTGCTTCGGCCGCGGGCTCCGCAGCACCGACCTGTTACAACCGCGGGGCTGCGGCCCCGGGCCGGCGGGAGGAGGGATGCCGTGTGCGGGAATGGGGAGCGAGGACCCTGTGTGGGGCGCACAGTGATACCCAGCTGTGTGTGGGAGTGGGGCGGTGTGGGGAGAAAACAGCACGCGGTGTCTGCGGGGCTGGGTGCATGGCAGAGGGATGTGAGCCCACACTGTGGGGTGACTGCAGGGCTGGAATCCTGACAGCGGGGCTGTGAGCCCACGCTGTGCAGTGTGTGTGGAACTGGGGCCTGTGCTGTGGGGTGTCTGCATGACTGGGGACGCAGCGGGGACGGTTGTGGGGCTGGGGACGTGACGGGGAGGTGCTGGCGTGGCTGTGAGCCCGTGCTGTGCTGTGGTCGTTGTGCTGGGTTGCGGGATGTGTTGGGAGGAGGACGGGGCTGTGCGGGGTGTGCAGATCCGTGTGTGTGTGTGTATGGGGATGGATGCGGGGCTGCTGGATGCCGGCTTTGGGGCGAAGCCAGGGCTGGGTTGTGAGGGAGCGTTGGGGAGAGCGGTGGGGTGCAGCCGATGGAGCCGTGTGTGGGGTGCGTGGCTGGAGCAGCTCAGGGTGGTTGGTGGGGGTTCTGACCCCCTTTGCAGAGGGTGTGGGGTGCTGGTGCCCGGTGCTGGGTGCCGGTGGGGTGAGCGGGGGGCTGTGAGCGAGGCTGAATGCGGCTCCTTCCCAAGATGGCGGCTCTGCCACGTCCGCAGCGCGGCCCTGTGTGGGGACGAGGGCGGCGGACGAGGCTGCGGGGGCTGTGGGGGCTCTGGAGGCTGCAAGGGCTGGGCCCTGTGGGTTGGGAGGTCTGGGGGTATGGGAGCCCATCCCGGCACCATCAGAGCCGGGTTCGCCTCCCGGCCCACCCGTGGGTGATGGAGCGCCGTCGCCGCGCATGGCCGTTGGTGACGTCCCCGTCTCCTGCCTGGCGCCAGCGGTGGGGGGACACGGCAGCCCCTCCCCGGCACGGGGTCTCCTAGCCGTAGCCATCACTCAGCGTTGGAGCCTTGGGGTGATGTTGGGGCTGTCGGCATCTGTTTGCAGTCAGGGGCCGCCCCGCGTGGGGAGGGGGCACGGGGGCGTCCGTCCATCCCCCCGACTGTGCAGCTCCACCTGCGCCGAGCGCTTCCGCCCCCGCCGCGGGCAGACGCCTTCCCACCACACTGCTGGGGTGTGGGGCACGGATGATCCGTCCCTGGGGCCTGCCGTAGGGTCTGCCCCGTGCCCCACAGCTGTGGGGTGCTGGAGCCCCATGGCAGCCCCGTGGCGGCGCGTTGGCGCAGCGCTGCCCATGCGGTGCGGTGTTGGCGATGGCCGTGGTGTCGCCTGCTCTGCAAGCACACGGCCCGGCTCCGTCCTCCTCCCGGCCCTTTGCTGCCCTGACGCTCCCGTGGCCTCGTCCCCGTGTCCCTATGGGAGGTGGCAGCCCCCTCCCCAGCCCCCCGCCCCCAGCGGCTGCAGGGCGGTCAACCCAGAGGCTGCTGCGTGCGAAGGGAAGGAGACATCAGCTGCCTCCGATGGCCTCCGGGTCCCATTCCCTCCGCAGGGAGTGCTGGGAGGCGGCGGGGCTTCGGCGCAGCGCGGTGCTGGGAACAGGGCCGGGTTTGTGCTGCCTGGAGCCCTCCATGACCCTGGCGGTGGGACCACTGTGCTTCTTGGTGAGGCCGGGGGTCCTGGCTGCTGGGTCCCCCTGGGGCTCAGGCGCACTCAGAGCCACGGCAGGAGGTGCCATGAGCCCCCCCTGACCACATTTAGCGGCGCCGCGTCCTCTTAGGATCAGGATGTGGGGAATCCCTCCTCGCCCCCTCCCCACAGCTCCCACAGAGCTCCAGTTCTGCTCGGCCCACATCCCCCTCTGCGCTCAGTGCTGCCCGAGGGCCGTGCCGTCCTGGCAGCTCCCTGCAGGATGGTCTTGGCCCCATTCCCCACCAGTGGCTGAAGCGAGGGACGGGGCTGTGCCATGCCTGCTCCCCACACCCCGGCACAGCTGCTCGCCCCCCTCTGCCCACAGCCGCGCTTTCGCCCTTCGCGGCAACCCGGCGCATCGGGCACCCCTACCAGAACCGCACGCCGCCCAAGCGGAAGAAGCCGCGCACCTCCTTCAGCCGCGTGCAGATCTGCGAGCTGGAGAAACGCTTCCACCGCCAGAAATACCTGGCGTCGGCCGAGAGAGCCACGCTGGCCAAAGCCCTCAAGATGACGGACGCTCAGGTCAAAACCTGGTTCCAGAACCGCCGCACCAAGTGGAGGTAATGGGGGGGGGGGGGGGGGGTTCAACTGCGGCTCCTCCGGTGCTGCTCGGCTGTTTTGCCCTCATCCCGGGGGGGGAAGGTGCCGTCCCCCATGCGTCCCGCAGCCCAACCCTCACCCTGCGCCCGGGGCCGTGTGTGCAGGAGGCAGACGGCAGAGGAACGCGAGGCAGAGCGGCAGCAGGCCAACCGGCTGATGCTGCACCTGCAGCAGGAGGCTTTCCAGAAGAGCCTGAGCCAACCGCTGCCGCAGGACCCGCTGTGCATGCACAACTCCTCGCTGTACGCCCTGCAGAACCTGCAGCCCTGGGCCGAGGACAATAAGGTGACGTCCGTCTCGGGGGTGGCCTCCGTGGTCTGAGGGCACTGCGTGGCCGATGGGAGCCCCTGTGCCCCCGGGGGCTCTGAACTGATGGGAGCTTTGGCCTGGAGGGATGCGAGGCCACCCCGATGCCCAGCGAAGGGGAGGGGAGGGGGCTGCTGCTTCCCGGTGCCACCCTGAGCGGCAGCCCCCTCCCCACACCACATCCGGGCCCCCTCACTGCCCCGGTGGAGCAGCAGCCCTGGGCAGGTGGACTCTGAGCGGGTGGACCCCCCCCCCCCCAGCTTTCATCCCATGTGCCTCTGCCAGCCTGGAGCCTCTGGGGGGGCCGCCCACCCCGTGCAGCTCCTCGGGGCCCAAACCCCTTCAGCAGCTCCATGTGCTGGGACAGCCCTTAGGCGCCCATCCTGCCCAGGGAGGGCAGAGCCGGGGGGTGGCATCCCCTGGACTCACACATTCCCGGTGCTGGAAACTCACTGCTGCCCCCGTTCGTTGTGGGGCAGCGTCCATCACAAGCATCCTGGTATCTGGACGAGTCAGAGTCCATCAGCTTTGGCTTCCAGCTGGGGGATCCCATCGCTGGCCCAGCGTTCCCCGCACACCGGACAGATGGAGTTTGTCGGCCACACGGGGGGCTCCCGGTGCTCCCGGCCCCCGTCTGCAGCTCTGGGCCTGGACGATGGGCACAGGGTCCCCCCACGTGGTGGTGGGTGGCAGCAGCCCCCCCAGAAGCTGCTCCCGGGGCCACCTCTGCTTCCTCCCCTCTCTGTGTCTCAGTGTGGGGCTGAACTTTTGGTCTGGCACGATGCAGACAATGGGGGCAGTGGCTCTTCTGGGTCACCCAGTGAACTTCCACCCCCCCGTGTGTCCCAGCAGCAGGGTGCAGCCAGGCCGGGACTCAGACAATGCGGGGCTGGGCCACGGGACCCTCACAGCCAGCTCCAGCCGGGGTCCTGCTGCTAACGGAGCTGAGGCCCCGACCCCAACCCTAATAGCGACCCCGATTTTGACCTTGACCTCCCCGCTGACCCCAACCCGGCCCCGGTTCGTGGTGCTGCCGGGACGCGACGCGGTGGCCGGGAAACGGCCCGGGAACGGAGGTCACGCACCGGCACTCACGGGGACCGCGGGGACGGCAGCCCGAACCGGGACCCCTCGGGGCGCATCGGGAGCCTGCGGTGCCGGCGGGGCTCTGCCCGCCCCCGTCGGTTCTCTCAGCTCATTGGGTTACGGACCGGGGGGGCGGGCAGCGTCCCGCCGCTCCCTCAACGCTCCCGGGAGGAGGCGGGGCCGCCGGTGCCGGTTTCCCGACGGCGGGATTGGCTGCGAATCGGTGACGCGGCCCGTCGGACCGGGAGGGGGGAGCCGCAGCCGCCGCCGCCGCGCCGCCGCAGAAGCCGCCGGGATGAGCGCGGGCGGCCCCGGCGGGGGGGAGGACGGCCCGGAAGGCTGCGCGCTGGGCTGGTCCGGGCCCCGCTGCTCTCCCCGCTCCCGGGGCGGCGAGGCCGTGCTCCGCGCCCGCGCAGAGGCTGCGGGGTACCGGCGGCTGCTCCGCGCCCGCGCGGCGGAGGTGGAGGCGCTGCGCGGGGCCGTGGGAGCCCTGCATCGGCAGCTGGAGGGGCTCCGCGACCGGCGCAGCGGGGAGCTCGCCAAGTATCAGGTAATGCGGGAGGGTGTTGGGGGTGCTCGGGGGGCCGGCCGGGAGGTGTGAGCCGGGGGTGGTGCGCGATGGGGCTGGAACGGCGGGTCCCGGCGGTGTGGGGTCTCAGAGGAAGGGGAGTGGACGCTTGGGTTGGGGGCAGATGAGTGCGAGGATTGGGGGCGCATCGTTACGGGGGGCGCGGAGTCTGGATGTGGGGAGCGCTGCCGCGGGGGTGCAGCCGCAGCTGGGGGACAACGGCGGCCGGGGGGCGGCTGGGCTGGAGGTGTCGGGGTCCGGGTCGGGGTGCCGGGTTGGCGCTGACGGCCCGACCGCAGGAGCGGGTGGCGGAGCTGGAGCGGCAGATCGGCGAAGCGGAGCAGGAGATGGCGCGGTGCCTCCGGGAGTACCCCGCGCTGCTGCGGCTGCGGATGGCGCTGGACGCGGAGATCGCCGCGTATCGGTACGGGGAGGGGCGCGGGTGGGGGCGGGGGGAACGCGGCGGTCGCGGGGCTCAGAGGACCCGCTTTCTTGCAGGGAGATGCTGGAAGGGGAGGAGCTGCGCCTGGGTGCCGTGGTACCGCCGTGACGGGGCGCCCACCCCTTCGCTGCGGACCGGGGTCCGCCGGAACCCCCCCAGGCTCCCGGCACCGGGCTGCTGCTCTGCGGGGCCCTCCGTGCCCCCCGGCCTCCTGGAGCGCCCTCCATTCCCGAGCCACGGGACCCCCGGACTCCTGGAACCCGGTCCTTCCGGACCCCTTTGCCACGGGAGCCCTGGGCTCCGCCGACGTCCCCGGGAGGCCCCCACTCCCCGGCGGGGCAGCGCCCCGGGCCGCACACCAGTCTCACCAGCCTCTCCAGAGCGGCAGCAGGGCTGCAGTCCCGGCCCCGGTCCACGCGGGTGCGCCTCAATAAACGCCCCGTGGCATTACCCAGCGCCCAGCGCTCCGCGTGATGGGGCCGCGACCCCCGGCAGCTCCGTGTACGTGGGGCTGCGGCTGAGGCCGTGCCCGGCGCTGCTCCACGGCTGCGTGGTCTGTGGGCCATTCCTTGCCAACGAGGCCTGGCTGCGGGGTCTGTGCTCGTTCCCACCCGCCGCAGCCCCCAGCTGGAGCTGCCGGCTGGATGTCCTGCAGGATGCTGGGGGAGTGGCAAAGCGGGGCTGGGAGCTACAGGGCACAGAGCCCCGCTCTGTCCTACGCGCCCCGACTGAGGTTTTTCACAGAAAAGCCAAGCTCAGCTCTTTTACAGAGGTTAAGAAAAAGCGCTTCAATATAACAGAAGTGGATGGGAATGTGGGCACTGGGCGGCTTTGGGTGCCTCACCCCGGGGTGCTGCCCCTCAGCCCCCTCAACCCCACACCCCCCTGAGGGCCGTGCGCTCCTCAGCCCCGCTGCGGCCAGGCTGCGTCCACCTCCCTCCATCCGCTCCAGGGGCTCCAGGAGCTGTTGGTGTAGCTGTAGGGGTCCTGGCAGCTGATGCGCACCCGCCGCACGCGCTCCTGCAGGCTCATCTTCTCCGTGCCCTCCACGAAAGCATCAACCTGCAAAGGGGGGTTTGGTCACGGCCTGGGGACGGGCGCCGCGACCACCTGGAGGCGCAGCGCTTGAAGCTGGGGGCACAGCAGTGGGGAGCTGCAGTTCTTCCCCATCGCAGGCAATGATGCTTGCCTCACTTGGGCAGTGCTGGGGGGAAGCAGAGGTGACAGCTGGGAGTGACAATTTCCCAACCCCCCTCCTCCCCACCCCCGGGGGTCACCAAGCACTGCTCCTAACGATGCTGCTGCGCTGAGGGAGAGGCGGGGGGAGGTTTTGGTCGTGTGGCAGAGGGAGGCTGAGCGCACAGCGGTGCGGGTGGGGGGCAGTGGGGGTGCGGGCAGCCTGCCCCGTTACCTTGGTGCCGTTGGGGAGCTCGTACTGCAGCCAGTAGAGGAGGGCGAAGTAGGACTTGGGGAGCGGCCAGGAGGCCGGGGGGGCCCAGGCCAGGTGGAGCCGCCCCTCCTGAAGGTGCGCGGTCAGAGCCTGCGGGGGGTCGGGCCGCACTGCGGGCAGCAGAGCACAGCGAGGCTCAGCGTGAGGCTGCGGCCCGCCGGGCTTCCCGGCACCCTGACCCCCACCCCGGGGCCGTCCGTGAGCTGAGCTCACCAATATCACGGACAAAGAAGTGGATGGAGAAGTTGAGGAAGGAGGTGTCCGAGATCCCCTCGAAGCGCAGCTGCAGCGGGCGCAGCTCCTCTGCGAAGGGGCAGAAGGAGGGGTCCGTGAAGGTGGCGTTGAACTGCCCGCCGTGCCCCGCTGCTGGCACCCAGTCCCCGACGGAGCCGTCGCTGTGCAGGAAGGCAGTGTGAGCGTGGGGAGCCCGCGGGGCCGGGCTGGGGGCTGCGATACCCACCTGCGTGTGAGGCGGGCGCGGAAGACGGCAGAGCGGGGCCCCGTCCAGGAGCAGCGGAAGGTGCCGCGGTAGGAGTCGGCCTGACAGGAGGCGTCCCTGCCCTCCTCTCCTGATAGGACCGGGGACAAAGGGTTGGGGTCTGCGGGGCTGAGCTGCGTGCCCCTTCCCCAAACCGTCCCGCACAGCCCTGCCCGCGTGCGTCCTCTGTCCTGCAGGCAGCAGCACGGTCTTCCCCATCCCCGTACCGCACTTCAGGCGGGTCCCCTGCCTGCCCCCACACTCGTTCCATCCATCCCCACCCTTCCCCATCACTCCACGTCTGTCTCCACCCCATCCCATCACCCCACGTCTGCCCATCCTGCCCAACGTCGCACATCCCTCCCCACTGCTCTCTCCTGTCGCCGTGCCCCCATCATCCCACGTCCCCCCCTGCCCCAGGTACCGCTGTCCCCGACCACCACGTAGGTGCTGTCCAGCAGGACGCCCCCAGCCCAGCAGCTGTAGTTGCCGGTGGCCGGCAGGTCCAAGCCGATGATGGTGAGAGTCCGTCCCTCGGCCACGAGCTCAGCCATGGGCTCCGGCTCCCCGTCCTGCGTCCAGGTCACCCGCGGCTTCGAGGTGTTGCATTTCACCACCACGTCCTTGTTCAGGTTCCCCACCAGAACTGGAGGTGAAGTGCAGAGGCTGCGGTCGCTCTGTCACCTGCTCTGTGGTGGGTCTGGGTGCCCCCCGCCCCAGGTACGATCCACCCGCGGCCCCCAGCCTGCTCCGTCACCCCCTATCCGCTCCCCATCCCTCCCTGCTCCGAGTGTCCCTCTCTGAAGCCCCCCCCGGCCCCTCTCGCACTCACACTTCGGGGGGAAGGCAGTCAGGGCGTCCGTAAGGGCGATGCACAGCGCCAGAAGCACCGGGACCGGCATCTGTGGGGAGAGGGGCAGCGCGAGGGAACGCGGCGTTGGATCCCGGGAGGAGCGGAGCCGGGGCGCAGCCGTTCCGGGGCGCAGCGGGGGTGGGCAGAGCGAGAGGAGCCGGGGGCAGCGGCTGGGAAAGCACCGCTCGGTGGGCGGTGGGCACAGCTCCCAGCCCTTCCCGGCACGGCCCCGGGCAGGGAGTGCCCGAGTGGGGCTGCGCCTTTCCGGCTCCCCGTCGCCCCCCAGAGACGCCCCTGCCTACCTCTGCGTGCGCTGCTCCCGCTGGTTCTGAGGGCCGGGAGCTGCCGCGTTTATAGCGAGCCGCGACCCCGCGGGGCTGCCCCAAGGTGAAGGCAAACCGCAGCAGCATCACAGTTCTCAGAAGAGGAGAAAGCGGCGCAGGGCGGAGCTGAGGACCGGCACCCGCCATCGGCTCCAGCCCTGCCGGCCTCGGTGCGAGCCCTGCTTGGAGCGGGGACGCCGCGAGCGCCACGCTGTGCCCTGGGCCGAGCGGCAGAGCGAGGCCGCCCGAGGCGGTGCTGGAGCTCCTCCGGTCCACCACGGGGTGCCCTCCAACACTGGGATCCATAGGGGAGGATTTTAGGGAGGCACGTCCAGGGGAGTGGGGAAGGGACGGCAGAGCCTGCGGCAGCGCCCAGCTCGGGGGTGTGCATCCAGGCAACGGCCTGGCGATGGCCCCAGCCAACAGGGAAGGGGCAGGGGCACCCCTGGGTGGGAGCATCCCCCATCCTGCCCTACTCCCCCCCACAAGTGACGGGGAGCCCTGTAGCCCAGGGTGAATTGTCCCCATTCTGACAGCACAGGATGGAGGATGGGTTGGAGCTGCCATCCCCAGACAGGAGCAGGGACGGCTTTCACCACACACATTGGCTCCAGCACTGAAAAGGAGGCAGACGTGGGGCAGGAACAGGGGTGGATGGAGACGAGGGGCAGCAAATGGTGGGGATGGGGATGAGGGGCAGCAGCCCCGGGCAGGGGGTCTCTGCAAGTCCCCATCCTCCATCCTAGGGGCAGAGCAGTGCCAGACTGGGGACAGGGGCAGGGGGCATAGGCTGTCCTCATCACTCCTGGTCACGTACTTTTTGGGGTTCCTAGAAAGTAAGAGGGAAGTCCAGGCACTGATGTGGCTGTGGGGAGGCTCAGTCACCAACCTTCCGCTCAGCCTTCGAGGTGCTGTGATGGAAGATGGAATCCCTGGGGCCCTTCCTGGGAACAGCAGAGCCCCACGCGTGGGCTAGAGGCAGGCAGGGGGGCAGACCTGCCCGCTGCTGGGCCACTCAGCCTTCGCTTGCCAGCCCCTTTGCTCTGTCCTGTGAAGTGATGCAGGATTGGGACCAGCTGGGGGGCTGGAGAACCCTCTGGGGCAGGAAGGGGGACCTTGAGGACAGGGAAGGAGTGCAGCAGCTCCCCCCAGAGCATCGCCCCATCCTTCCCGAGGGGGAGCAGGGAGCTGGAATAGGGAGCCGGCTGCCCGCCTCCCCCACCCACCGCAGCTTCCCCTTCACTTCTGTAGAAGAAGAACTGCGGAGGGGGAACATTTGATGCAAATGCCAGGGCTGCCCCTCACCGTGACCGGGACGGCAGCGCGGTACCCAGAATTGGAAGCATGAGGTGAGCAAGGGCACCATGCATCACGCTTCCAAGCACAGGGCAGGGTGAGTGCTGGGCTCACAGAACGGCCCTCGGGGGCTCACAGCAGCTGGCGAGGAGCCGCCGTGGTTGGATCCATCGTGGGCAGCCATCCTGGTGGGACGGCAGGGTGCTGGGGAGGGGGAACGAAGCCCACCCTGCCCCAAGCCCTTTGCAGGCAAACGCTACACGAAGCCAGGAGTAAAGGTCACAAAACTTTATACAGGAAAAATTCACAAGCGGCTCCATCGCTCCTGAGGAGCCGCCCCTGCATTTGGGGAGCGAGGCAGGCAGGGCCCGCCATCTCAGCCCTGCGGCCCACGGCTCCATCCAGCCTGGCCTCGACCCCCCCCCCCCCAGGGACGGGACACCCACAGGCGCTCCGGGCCGCCAATTCCAGCACCTTGTCCCCCTCTCAGGGAGAAGCGCGCAGCTTCGTCCCCGGGGAAAGCAGCAGGGGCCGCTCCCGCAGGCGATGGCAGGGCAGCCCCCGGGCAGGGCTCGGATCTCGGAGCAGCGCAGCGTCTCCCGGTCACCCCGCCGTCCCGGCCCAACCCGGGCAGCCCCGCGGCGGGGGGCTCCGGCGCCTTCCGTTCATTGCAGCGCGCACACGTCCCGGTTCTCATCCTCCCCCCCCGGTCGCTTCCTCCAGCGGCTCGGCCGCCTCAGGGACGTCCTCTGCCGCCACCACCTTCTCCCGCAGCTCCGTGAGCAGATCGCGGCTCTCGCTGGGCGGCAGGTTGCTCAGGTAGTACTGGGGCGCCAGCTCCACCAGCCTGCGGGGACAAGGGACGGGGGATCAGGGAGGGGGGTCGGCCCCCGGGGTGGGAGCTGGGGGCCAGACGCCGCTGGGGCAACGCCGGGAGCAGCCTCCACAGATGGGAACCCCACAGATGGGAACCCCACAGATGGGAACCCCTCGTGAACGGGAACGGCCCCCATTTCCCCCCCCCCCCCTCCCAAGGCCAGGCGTCGTCCCGGGGCTCCGCCGCAGTGCTGGAGCTGCACGCAGGCGCGGCTCCCAAATCCTCACATTTGGGGCTGGATCTCCGATGCCACGCGGAGGCAGTTGTCCTGCGAGATGGTGAACTCGTGGTAGAGAACCCAGGGGGGCAGGCGCTGGGGGGGCTGTCGCAGCAGGTAGCAGCAGGAGGAGGGCAGGTGGGCGACGTGTTTGTGCGTCAGCATCACGTAGTTGCCGGAGCCATCGATGTCCCGGGCCACCTGGGGAGCGAGAGCGAGGGGGACGGAGCTGCCGGGCCGTGCCGCTCACCCCACGCGGCCGGGCCCCTCGCAGCCCCCCGCCCACCTTGAGGAAGTAGCCTGAGATGAGCGCCCTCTGGATGTTGAGCACGTTGGCGTCGGTGCCGAAGGCTGGCGGTGAGACGGGGAGCTCGATGCGCCGCATCACCTCCAGCAGCTCCGCCCGCACGACGCCCGCCAGGCGCAGCGCCTCGCTGCTCAGCGCGTGTTTGCGGCACCAGCCCTCATCCATGTCGTCTGCGGGGAGAGAGGGGTCGGCAATGCGGGACGGGGAGTGCGTGAGAGCCCCGCGCTGGGGCTGGGAGCCCTCAGAGCCAGGCCGAGGCTCCGGGGTGCTGCCCTGAGCACAGGAGAAGCAAAGGAAGAAGCAAAGGAGCTGTGGGATGCGCGCGGGGTTCTGCTCGGCCCCAGTCGCGCCCCTGCCCGGCACTCACGCTGCTGGAAGGCATTGAAGATGTTGATGAGGGTGAAGTGGTCTCCATCCGGGTGCAGCAGGGCCCGTCGTCGTGCGGTCACAGCCTCCTCGAGGCGCGTGGAAGGAGTCACAAAGCAGGGGGGAGCTGGGGACGCACAGACAGGTCCCCACACGGGCTGGATGCCGGGGGCTGCATCGCGCCCCTGGGCAGCAGCAGAGCGGCGCCCACCCTCACCTGTGAGCATGGCAGCCAGGCTGACCATCTCGTCCACGCAGTCGAACTCGCAGGAGGCGATGAGCGCTTTGGCCAGCTGAGGGTCCAGGGGGAACTCCGACATGATGATCCCCACCTCTGACAGGTTCCCATCATCATCCAGGGCAGCCAGGTAATCCAGGTCCTCCAGCGCTTGCATCAGCGACTCGGGGGCTGGGGCGGGAGGTCAGACGGCTGGCAGCGCCACCGAGGGCAGGCGCCCCGCTGCTGTGGGCGCTTCCACCCTTTCCGGAGGGAGCGTGGAGGGGTGTCTCAGCCCCACCTGGCCTGTCAAGGAAGTCGCACTGGCCCATGTCAGCGATGTCCAGGCGCTTCAGCAGCAGCACGAGGCGGCTGAGGCTCGTCTCGCTGACGTGGGGCGCGGGGCTGGGAGGCAGGCGCTGCTCATAGAAGGCCTCCGAGTACAGGCGCAGGCAGGTGCCTGCGGGAGAGGAGCTGTGAGCAGGGGCAGGGCGGCACATCGCCCCGCTGGAGCCACGCGCCAGCACCCGTTGCTCCCCATGTGCCCTGGGGGGGAGGGGGGGCTCACCTTGGGGGCTGCCAGCAGCTCGCTGCATGCGTGACTCTGCCTGGCTCCTGCTGATGGGCCGCAGCACCTGGGACTCTGCACGGATCCGGGGGTTGTAGACCTGCAGGGTGAGCCCACGAGAAGGGACCACAGGTCAGCCCCTGCCTGCACCAAAGCTCCCCCATCCCTGATGGTGCAGAGCGGGGTCTGGGCTGTGTCCCGGGCAGGCAATAGGATGAGCAGATGATCTCGAGCTCAGACCCTCTTCCCATGCTCTCAGGGCAGAGCCAAGCTCCCCATCCCCACTCACACTGCGCAGCTCCAGCCCCGTGTCGATGACAAAGCCCACAGATCCCAGAGAGAAGGACGAGTCCCCGAGCCAGTGGGTGACGACGACCCGCCGCTCCCAGCCGCCCTCCTCCGGTGCCTCGTACACCTTCTGTGCCGCACGGCCCACGCCGGGGTGCAGGGGCAGCACCAGCAGCGGGCCCAGCCCCGGGTTCAGCGCCACGGCTTCGGTCTGGATGGCCCTGCAGCACTCAGTGATCTCCTGCAGGAAGGACGGGGCCGCGAGTGATGTTGTAGCAGTGTGCAGAGGGTCTCCACAGAACCTAAACAGGGCCGTGCCCACCTGGCTGCCCCAGGGGAAGACCTTGGGCCCTACCGTGCCCACAGCTGAGCTGCCCCAGCCCAGGGGCACCCCGAGCTCCCATCTCAGTCAGGGCTTCCCTAAGAACTACAGACAGGGAGCCCCTCCAGCCCTCCTGCCCCCAACCCCACGCCAGTGGCACGAGGAGGCCCTGAAAGCCCAAGGCAAGGGGTGGTGCGGCCCCACCTGCTCGCTGGCCAGGAAGAGGAGGACGTGGCCGGGCTCCTGCCGCCGGTGGATGTCCAGCACAGCCTGGCAGGCTGCCACGACGCGGCCATGGGTTGGGACATCCCTGTAGAGCAGCTGTGGGGACGGCCCGGCTCCGGGCACCCGCACCACGGGGGGATCCCCGCAGAAGGCGCGCAGCCGCTCCTCCATGGCCGGGGAGGTCACCACCACCACCTTCAGCTCCGGGCGCTGGTGCAAGACGTCCTTCAGCAGCCCCAGCAGCACATCTGTGGGCACCGTGCGCTCCTGGGCCTCGTCCAGCACCACCACCCCGTACTGCCGCAGCAGGGGGTCCGACGTCATCTCCCGCAGCAGCATCTCGTCCGAGCAGAACCTGCGCGGCCCGGGCCCGTCAGCGGGTGGCCGTGCCTGCAGACGTCCCCAGGGGAGCGAGCCTCTCCCACCCAGCGCTCGCCCTGCCCGGCTGCCTTAATGAGGCCACGGGGGATTAAACGATTACGCCGCGGCCGGGGAGCTGAGTGGGATTAGAACGGCACGGCGGCACGGGGCCCCCATCCCCGCACCTCAGGACGGTCTCCGCGGTGCAGCAGTCCTCGTGGGGGACGCAGTAGCCAACCTCGTGGCCCAGGTTCAGGTCCATCTCGTCGGCCACGCGCAGCGACAGGCTGAGGGCGGCCAGGCTGTGGGGCTGGGTGCAGGCCACCAGGCCGTGTGCAAACTGCAGGGACAGGGCGTAATCGGCGCACCACTGCGGGACCTGCGAGGGGACGGCGCTGGTCGGCGGCTTGGGCGCTCCACAGCCATCAGCCAGGGCTCTGCACAAAGCAGGGGCACCCGGCGCCTCTCACAGCCGCTCCTGCCCTGGTGATGCTGCACCCGAACCCACCGCGGCCTTTGCAGGGAGCTGCGAGGCCTCACCACCCTCTGCCCAGAGCTTTCTGCCTGGTCCTCGCATTAAAGACACGGGACAACCACCCTCTCCATCTCTACCTCGTCGCTTCTTACTCCCACTCGAGTCTTGGCTGCTCACCTCCTTCCTAGCAGGGAAATCATTCCTCCCCTCATCGCTCCCCATTGCCTGTTTCCACACGTTTCCAGTCCTGCTATGCTCAGTTTGTGACTGGAGAGCATGTGCCCCAGTCCACGTTAGATGGGGCTCCTCCCAACCAGCCCCTTACTCCCCTCCTGTAGCCAGACACGCCTGCCATTTAACTGCAACACAGCGGGCTCCTTGCCCACATCCTGCAGCACGCAGTACCTGCAGGCGGGTGCCCTCGAGCGGCAGGGATCTGCCCCCAAAGCCACTTGCAGAGACCCACACACAGCCCTGCAGGGGCCGCAGCCCCCAGCCCTGTGCCTGGCTGTGCCCCCTCGCATCACCGCTGTGCACAGCTCAATGCCCCCTCCTCATAAGGACCGGCACAGAGCGCAGTCAGCCACAGAAACAGCAAAGGGACGCAGCCTGAGCATCAGCTCTTCCCCCTTTGGGCAGCACACCAATCTGCAGCGTGCTGCACACCAAGGCATGGGATCAGACGCTCTGTTTCTCCCCGTCTGCTGGAGGTGTGGTGGTTCCAGGACCCGCACGGTGCCTGCACCCGAGGGCAGCCCAGCCCCAGGGCTACCAAGCACTGGGTGAGGCCCCTAAAGGGGGCTCCTCGCTGGCTGTGCTTCACGCTGAACCTCAGCTGAGTGCTGCAGCACGGCTGCACCCAGTGGCTCAGAGCCCTGCAGCCAACGCCCCGATAAACCCAGCGACCGGCAGCTGCTGAGCTTTGATCCAAACGGCATCCGGCCCCGTGGAGGCTCATGGTTACCCCTGCAGCTTCCAGGCGATACCTTCGCAGGTCAAAGTCTGCGTGACGACATCCTCAGGTGTTGTGTCAAAGGAGCACAGATGGGACGCGCTCCCCCTGCTCCATGGGGAGGCCCGGTCCTGGCACCGTGTGCCAGCTATCGCCCAGACTGACCATCCCTGACCATCGCACCAAGCCAGCAAGAGTCCCAGCCCTCTCCCAACACACGGGTGGCAGTGCCTCCCCAGCTCATGCAGAGGCACTGCCTGAAGCCAGCACTCCTGCCCTGGCACATCCAGCACTGCACTCAGTGCTGTTTGCCCGCCGCAGTGGGGCTGGCAATGCCACCCATGGGGCCATCCGCTGCATCAAGGCCAAAGCAGAGCCCAGGGCTGCAGGACGTTCATGCAGCAACAGGATCAGTGTGTGGGAAGGCTGCTGCCCCGGCACGGGACGCGGCGTCTCCTGACAGCAGCACCACAGCTGCTCCGTGTAAGAAGGACGGCGCTGTTGAGGGAGCAATGCAGCACGGCACAGCGCAGCCCTGTGCCCATCTCAGCAGCAGCACAGCCCCAGCCCTCCTGCTCACCTGCGTACTCTTGCCTGTGCCGGGTGGCCCAGACACCAACACGATGCCGCTGCTGCCCTCCAGGTGCTCCATGAAGCTGTACTTGGTGGTCCAGACTGGCAGCTCCCGCCGCTGCCGCAGCAGCTCGTAGTAACGTGAGGAGAAGGGCAGGCCATCGTACGGATTCACCTCCAGGTCCCCGTCGCAGCCCAGGGCTGGGTCCTCATCCTCCTCCTCATCCTCCAGCACCGAACCGGAGCCGTTCTGTCGTGGCGGGGAACTCGAGGCCCCGCCGGTGGCCATGGCGCTTCCACTACAAGGGGCAGGTGGGAGGTGGCACAGAGACACCCTGATGCCTGCAGGGTGTGGGGACATGGGGGACGGCCTGGGGCTGAGCCACCCTCAATGGGATGTGAGGGGGTGAGAGGGCCCAGGACAGGGACCGGCATGGACTGGGTACGGGGACAGATGGGGCCGGGCTGGGACAGAGGGGGGCAGGGGCACGTGGGGATGAGGGCACACCAGATTAGGGCACACGGGATAGGGGCACACGGGGACGGGGGCACACGGGATTGGAGGCACACGGGATTGGGGGCACATGGGATTGGGGGCACATGGGATTGGGGCGCGGGATGGGGGGCACGGGATGGGGGCACGCAGGATGGGGGCACACGGGGACGGAGGGCTGAGGAGCTCAGGCCGGGCCAAGCGACCCGGAGCACAGTGCACGAATAAGGCCGGGCACAGCCGGGGGTCACCGGACCGCACCGGAGGGGGACGTGGGCAGCGGGTCGGCCCGAAGGAAAGGGGGCACCGCGGGTCCGTTCGGTTCCGGTTCCGGTTCCGGTTCCGGTTCCGGCCCGGCCGCCGCTCACCTGCGCGCGCCGCCGCCACCTCGGCCCTGCCTGGAGCAGGCGTCAGGTGACCGCGGCGTCGTCACGTGGCCTTCGGCAGCCGCCAATCAGCGCCGCCCCTGCCGCCCGGCGGCGCGCGGTCCGTTACTAAGGGCGGCGTCTGCGTGGCAACGGGCGGCTCCGGGGCGGGCGGCCAGCACGGAGCGCGGTGAGAGTCCGGCGCGTCCCGTCCGGCACCGCTCCGGTGCAGCGTCCCGAGCCCGGCACCCAGACCGGAGCCCTCGGTTCCCGGCTCAGGGCCGCCAGGTGGGGCTGCGGGGCGGCCCGTCCCCTCCGAGCGGCGGCCGTGGGAACGGCTCGGCCCGGCCGTGCTCGTTTGTGGCGCGGTTCGCCCGCGAGCCGTTCGATTGCGATTAAAGGCCAAAGGTGTTCAGAGCCGCTTTCGTTCCGCTCGGCAGCGCCGTACGAAAGCGCCGGGTATTTCGTGGCGAATCTGCGGATGCGTTTCGTGCCGCAGCGGGCGGGGCGGGGCGAGAGCGGGGCTCCGAGCGGCCGGGATGGCGGGAACGGGGGCGGCGCCTCGTTCAGAGCGGAGCGGGGCTGCGGGGCTGCGGGGAGCCCGGCGTCGGTCTGCCGGGCGGCGCCGCCTGCTGGGTGGGAAACCCTGGGTGCGGCCGGAGGGCAGCGCGGAGCCGCGGGGTGCTGGCAGGCAGGGACGGGGCGGTGAGCGATTGTCCTGCGCTGCGCTGCTCCGCGCTGCTCTTGTCCGTCCGTCCGTCTGCAGCACTGCATCCAGGTCTGGGCCCTTCGGTACAGGAAGGACAGGAGCTGTTGGAGGGGGTCCAGAGGAGCCACAAAGACGATCGGGGCTGCAGCACCTCCCTGCAAAGCCAGGCTGAGGGAGCTGGGCTCGTTCAGCACGGAGAAGAGAAGCTGCGGGGCGACCTCAGAGCAGCCTGCAGTGCCTGAAGGGAGCCTGCAGCCAGGAGGGGAGGCAGCTCTGTGCAAGGGGAGATGGCAGCAGGACGAGGGGAAACGGCTGGGAGCCGAGGGAGGGCAGCTTGGGGTTGGGTGTCAGGGGAAGTTGTGTGCTGTGAGAGCGGGGAGGGGCTGGAACAGCTGCAGAGAGGCTGTGATGCCCCGTCCATCCCTGGAGGTGTTGGAGGTTGGATGGGGCGCTGGGCAGCCTGGGCTGCTGTGCAATGGGGAGGTTGGTGGAGCTTCGTGATCGCTTCGTGATCGCTGCTGTCCCTTCCAACCCGGGCCGTTCCGTCATTCTGTGAGCTCCCCGAGCCGGGCAGGCGGGCACCGAGAGCGGAAGGCAGGCGGCGGTGCTGAGCTGTTGCTCCCCCGGCCGCTGGGTGCTGCAGGAGAGCAGCGCCGGGCTCGGTCCTGCGGGGCTCTGCGCGGCGCTGCGCTGAGGTTCGGGGGCGGGTTGGCCCCGTGCTGCTCGCTGTGCCCCGGGCTCCGGCCCGCCGTCCCCGCTCCGGGCACCGCGGCGTCGCTGGGGTTGGGAGGCTCCGAGTCCTGCCGTAGGCGGCGCGGGAGCCGTTGTCCGGTGTCCGGTGGGTGCCGGGCTGCGGTTGGGCCCCGCGGCACCCGGCGGGGTGTTGAGGAAGCAGAGGTTTGCACAAGCCGGTGGGGTGCACGTGACCCGGGGAGCGAGGCGGGAGGAACCGGCAGCGCCCCGCGCAGCGCCTCGGGTCCCCGTGCTGCACGGCTGGCCATGGCCCCCTGGCTGCCCACCAAGGAGGAGAAGTATGGCGTGGGTGAGTGGGGCCTCGGTGGCTGAGCAGGGAGCCGGGGCTGCGGGGTGAGCAGCGCTGGGGCGGGGCGGTGGCGATGCTCGGTAGTGAGAGTTGGGGGCCGGGTCCCCACGGTGCTGCCGCTGGTTTTGGAAGGTCAGGGGCTGCGGGATGAAGCGTGGAGTGGACGGGGGCTGCAGGGCCGGTGGTGGCATGGGTTGGGAGTCGTGGAGCCGGGGGCCGAGCGCCAGGGCAGCGTTGAGGCTGCGCCTTTCCGAGGCTCGGTGCAGGATCTGTCCTCTCCTCTGTGTTGGGCTCAGCCTGGATGTTGAACCGTGCTCGGCTCCAGGGCTCTTCAGCTCGTTAGTGACCGGTGCCGTGAACTGTGCTCATTTCTGATCTGCCTGTGGGGAGGTGCCTGTGCAGCCCAGAGTCAGCCCTGCCATTTGCCCCTGGGCCGACTTGCAGCTCTGCTCCCAGTCCCTGCTCCTGGTCCCTGCGGCGGCTGTGGCAGAGCCCTGGCAGCCTCAATCCCTGCCCTGGCCCCACTCAGCCTCCCTGCAGCACCCTGAGGAACTTCTCTTTACGCCACTCCCGCCCTCCCTGCTCTGTGCCTCTTCCCCTTTCTGGAGGGGCCATTTCCCAAGCCCCTGTGCTGCAGGGGGGGGTCTGCCAGGGACCCGCTGGGCTGCCCTGTGGGAGGGCTGGGCCCGGCAGGGGGGCGAACAGGACTGGGGCCAGGGGCTGTGCAGGGTCCTCGTGCAGAGAGCAGGAAGGGTCCGTGGGAAGCTGAGGGCCTTGGAGCTGCGAGGAGCCAGCACGGCTTTGGGGCTCCAGCTGGGGGTCCCCGATGAGCCACGCAGGTCTGTGAGCGCTGCAGTCCCTGGGATGCAGGCTGGAGGGCTGAATGAATGGGGTGAGGTGTGAGCAGGGTCCCAGCAGGGCGCCACCAGCTGCAGGTACATCTGTAGGGACGGTCCCCTGCGCAGGGTGCCGCCCGTCCTGCGGTCAGGGCTGCCCCCTCCCGGAGCCGCAGAGGAGCCGTCGCTGTGCAGAAATAGCAGCAGGAGCAGCGCGGCCGCTGCTGCAGCAGGAAGCACCCCGTGCTGCTGCTCATCCTGCGCAGGGCTGGGACTCTGTGCCGCGACCCCCAAAGCTCAGGGCTGAGCGATGCCCGGAGAGGTGGCTGTACCCCTATGTGGGGGTCGAGTGAGAGGTACATGGCTGCAGGGCCTCCGCTGGGCAGGGCAGGATGAGGAGCCCCTGCTCACAGCTCCTGGCCCCTGTCTCTGCAGCCGTGTGGAACTTCCCCAGTGCCAACGAGCATCACCTCCCACTGGAGATTGGGGAGACGGTGCACATCCTGCAGGCGTCCGAGGGTAAGGGGTCCCGGCTGGGCTGGGGCTGAGCTGCACTCGGCCGGGGGTTGCCTGGCCCCAAGCCCGGCTCACGGTGAGCTCCTCCCTTCTCTCGCAGGCTGGTACCGCGGGTACTCGCTCAGGAACAGGGCTGCTCGGGTAGGTGAGGGGCACAGGGGGGCTCAGCCAGCCCCGGCTGTGTGGGTACCCGCTGGGGACACCGAGGGGACGGGGACCCCTGCGGGGCGCTCCCTCCTCGGGAAGCCCCCGGCCCGTGCCTACCGACACCGCTGATTGCTCCTCCCCAGGGCATCTTCCCGGCCTCCCTGATCCGCCTGAAGGGCGCGGTGGTGGAGCGCAGGGGGTAGGTATGGGGCGGGGGGGCAGCTGCGTGCCGGCAGCGGGCGCTGCAGGGCTCTGTGCCCTCCCCAGGGCGGAGGAGAGCGTGGTGCCCGCCGAGATGCCCATGGTGCAGGAGATCACCACCACGCTGCGGGAGTGGGCCGCCATCTGGAAGCAGCTCTACGTGGTGAGGGGAGGTGGCGGTGGGGGAGCACGGGACGAGGTTGGGGTTGGGGGTGACCCTGCGCACGGCGCTGCCCACAGACGGGGCAGGCGGAGCGGTACTGCAGGGTGAAGCAGATGATGTACGAGCTGATGGAGCAGCGCTCGCAGCTGCTCTCGGGTACGCTGCCCAAGGACGAGCTTCTGCAGCTCAAGAAGGAGGTGACCAGCAAGATCGACTACGGCAACAAGTGAGAGGGGAATGGGGCTGTCCTCATGTCCCCGCTGACCTGGGGTGGCGGGGACAATGCTGTGCAACCCACGTCGCCAAGAGCTATTGCTGAGGGCCCTGGGTTGGGGCAGAACGCATCCCTGGTGCTACTGCTGTTCCCGCCCCGCTGCTCTGCTGCTGGCTGTGATCTCCAGGACTGTCCTGCCCCGTGCCGTGCTCACGGCCCCCCGCCTGCAGGTCCCGGAGGGACACACAGCCCCACATGTAGCCCAGCCGGGCTCTGGGTCCCACCTCACCCCCTCTGCAGGATCCTGGCGCTGGACCTGGTGGTGCGGGACGAGGATGAGAACATCCTGGACCCCGACAGGACCAGCATCATCAGCCTGTTCCAGGCACACAGGAGGGCAGCACAGACCGTCACGCAGCGCATCCAGGAGGAGACGGTGAGGGTGGCACCGATCCCAACGTGCCACGTGCCCACGGCGCTGCACACAGCCCGTGCCCCACAGCCCTGAGCTGCGTGTGGGGCTGAGCAGCCTCGTGCCCCGCAGAGCTCGCAGCAGAGCCAGCCGGGCTGCAGCGCACGCCTGGCGGCTTCGCCCTCGCACAGCCTCTACCTCTGCGTGCGCAACTTCGTCTGCAATATCGGCGAGGAGGCGCAGCTTTTCATGGCTCTGTACGACCCGGGAGAGCAGCGCATGATCAGGTGCGGTGCTCCCCTGCCCTGTGGGGCCGGGCTCCCGTCCCTCTGTGCCCTCCGTGTCCGTGCGGGGCGCCCCGGCCCCTCTGCGGGCTGCTCACACCGTTCCCTCCCAGCGAGAGCTACGTGATCCACTGGGCCAGTACGGGCGTCCCGCGGGACATCGAGCTGCTCAACAACCTCCGGGCCATCTTCACGGTGAGCCCCGGCCCTCTCCCACCCGCTCTGGGTCTGTGCCTGGGGGATGGCGCACATCCTCCCCACCTTGCTGCATTGCGACACCCCCTCGATGCGGCGCTTGGGATGCACTGGGGCGCTGTGCGTGCAGGGATCCCCAAGCCTGTCACGGTCCGCATCCCCCCCATGCATCCCACTCCCAGTTCTGCCCCTCTGCACGTTCTCTCCCTCCCCCCGCCCCCCTGCGCCCCACTCCATGCCCTCCCCCGGCCCCGTGCCCACCCTCACCCCGCAGTCAGGCTCGTCCCGGTTTCGGCTGCCTGCAGTGAGCGGGGCGAGGAGCAGCTCCTGCTGACTGCGCAGGTTTCTGCTGCTCGAGCGAAGCTGCGCTGACCCTCAGGACGGCCCGAGCCATCGATATGCAGATGAGCCGGGAAATCAATGTAAATGAGCAGCATCAGCACTTCCAGCCGCGCGGTCCAACTCCCCCAGCGCTCGCTCCCCTCCGATCCCTGCCTGCGGCTGGCGCTGCGTCCCTCAGCCGCGTTCCCGTGCCGCAGCCCCGCAGGAGCAGAGCCCATGGGATCTGGCCTGGCCGCGGTGCCTGGAGTTGGGGTGGATGGCTGCTCCCCAGGCCCCGCACTGCGTCCGGTCTGTCCCACCTCGAGGTGCTGTCCGTGCCATGGGGACTCCCTGAGGCCATCGTCTCCATCAGCCCACGCTGTGTTGTGCACGCAATCCCCGGGCTCCACGCAGCAGCTTCGTGCCCTCTGTGGGGCACAGCAGCAATCCCTGGCCCCAAAAGCAGAGCTCTGCAGCAGCTCTGCACCCCATGAACCGCACCGCCAGTTATCCTCGCAGCTCGCCGTGCCCTCCTGGCAGCAGAGCATCCTCACTCAATTCTCACACCCTGCTGTGCTCCCAGGACCTGGGCAGCAAGGACCTGAAGCGGGAGAGGCTTTTCCTGGTGTGTCAGATCATCCGGGTGGGCCGCATGGACCTGCGTGAGACCCTCAGCCGCAAGCTCAGCACCGGGCTGCGGCGGCCCTTCGGCATCTCGGGTGAGGGGGGCACAGGGTGGACCCCGACACCACACCAACCCCATGGGCAGCTCCCAGACCCAGAGCCCACCCTCACCGCTCTGCCCTGTTCCCTTTGTGCTCACTTTTCCCCATCGCCATCACTGCGCTGGCTGGGTCACGCAGGTGGTGCCAGCAGAGCCCCCCCAGAGCAGGGAGCCCCATGGAGAGGGGAGTGCAGGAACTCCCCGCACCCCACCCTGCCCTAACAAATGCTGCTGCTCTGGGTATTGATCCTCTTTGGATGGGCTTGGTAGGAAATTATCGATTTTAATTGGCCAATTAGCGTGCACTAGGATCTTGGCCACGAAGCAATTACCAGGTGAATTATTAACATACCGGCGGCTAATTGCGCTCTGAGCCGAGCGTGTCTCTGGGGAGGGAGCAGATGGATGGTCCTGGTGCAGCTCCCTATCCCTGCTGCCTGCGGCTGCCACAGGGCTGGGGGTGCCACCAGTGTGGCCACACAGACCCCATGGCAGCCCTCCCTGACGCGGCATTGGGTGCAACCCCAACAGAACTGCGGGCACAGCATGAGTCCCTGCCCAGAGCCTCATGTGTCTCGGTGCCACCCAGCACCAGGGGGCAGAGGGGTCCTTGTGGGACACGGTGACATCCCTGGGAGCAGGATCCGTGCTGGGATACAGGGCAGGGTTGTGGCTGCAGAAGGGGCAAAGCAGTCCCTGGGTGCATGCAGGAGGGTTTGGCGCAGGGGTCTTTGGCACCGGGGTTGCATCCATGGCTGCTGTGTCTGTACCACTGCAGTGATGGACATCACTGACATCACCAAGGGGAAGTGCGAGAGTGACGAGGACAAACAGCACTTCATCCCTGTGCACCTGTGAGTCCTGGGGCTGAGGGCAGGCAGCGCTCCGGTGGCTGGGCTGGCGTGGGGACAGCGGTGGCACAGGGACAGCAGGAGTGCCAGAAACAGAGAGCAGATACTGCTGGGAACTTGGGCTTTGCAAAGAGATTGCACGTCCCTAGAGCACTGTGTAATCTGGATCAGGAGCTCTGTGGGGTTAGGAGAAAGGCTATTGGTATGGCCTGTGGGATACTGAGGGATACGGACCTTCCTGGAGCCCCACTGCAGGCTCCACTTTGTGGGTGTGAGAGTGCTGTGGTTCACCCCAAACCAGCCTGCACCTCCTGCACCTCCCTATGGGGGGCTTTTGCAGCAGGCGGGTGGGGAGCCATGGGGTCCGGCTTGTTTTGCTGTTGTTGGTGGAGAGCAGCAGTGCTGTGTGAGCCCTCCCAGCTCCTCCTGCTGTCTGGCAGGGCGGCCGCCGAAAACGACTTCCTTCACAACATGATCAGGAAAGCAGTGGAGGGGAAGGACATCAACCACAAAGGACAAGGTAGCAGACACCCCCCCCCCCACAACCCAGTAAACCTGCAGCAGCCACAGGTCGTGATCACGCTCCTGCATGGAGCAGGGCTGAGCTTGGAGCTGTCCTGGCAGTCGGGATCAGCCCTTTGGGGGCAGGGGGGGAATCACTCACCCCAGCACACCTCAGGGCTGTGCCCCGTGGGAGCAGCTCTGGCTGCAGCTCGGGTTGAGCTGGCACCAGCCATGGGGCTGACAGCCCTCACTCTGTTCCCCGCAGGGTTCTGGTTGTCCCTGAAGATGCTGTGGGGAGACCTGAACCAGGTGCGCAAGGACCACCCGCACCTCGTGGACCGCAGCACGGTGGTGGCACGCAAGCTGGGCTTCCCGGAGGTCATCATGCCAGGCAAGCAGGGAGCAGCAGCGTCCTGCTCCATCCTGCAGCGCATCACTGGCTCGGGAGATGGGCGCTGTGCAGGGGGAGGGGAGGGCAGTGAGCCCGGCGCACTGTTGGTGCCGACCCCGAGGCGAGGCAGGGCAGGGGGGGCTGGCGGTGCTGGCTGCAGCGGGACCCCGCTCACTGAGTGCACTGCTTCTAGGGGACGTCCGGAACGACATCTACCTGACGTTGGTGCAGGGGGAGTTCGACAAGGGGAACAAGAAGACGCAGAAGAACGTGGAGGTGACGGTGTGCGTCTGCGACGAGTCGGGCAGCGTGGTGCAGGTATGGTGAGCAGCGACTGCCCCGCGCTTCCCTGAGCAGGGGCAGGGGCAGCAGCTGTGTGCCTGGAACGGCCCTGGTGGCAAAGCGGTGCTCCTGAGGTTGTCCTTCAGGATAAAGCCTTGCGAAGGTGGTGGGAAGGGGCAGACCCAGCCTCTCCCACCTCCGTGCGCCCGCTGCCTCGTCCCTTTTGCAGGGTGTTTGCTTTCATTGCAAACTGTTCTTATCTGGCCCGTGGGAACAGGTTGTTAATTAGCGAGGCGCCCGCTGGGCTCCTGCAG
Source organism: Tetrao urogallus (assembly GCF_951394365.1). Classification (NCBI taxonomy): domain Eukaryota; kingdom Metazoa; phylum Chordata; class Aves; order Galliformes; family Phasianidae; genus Tetrao; species Tetrao urogallus. Next base: position 70,932,295 of record NC_136817.1, read on the forward strand.
AGATGCAGTCCCCATCTCTTTCTGCCCGTGATCACGAATTTCCCGTGGGGAGGAGGAATTCCAGCCCTGAGCGCTACCGGAGGCGTGTTGTCCCTTCGCACCGCCTCCTGGAGGCTGCGGCAGCGCCGCTGTGGGGCTGTGGCAGATGGGGACGGGGCAGCGTTTGGCTGGGAAGGGATGCTTCAAAGCAGGTCCCCGCACTGCCTGGGCTGGGTGGGAGCAAGGCGGCTGTGGGGGTTCTGGACCCCTCTGGTGCTGTCTGTACTGGGCTGTGCCTTTGCGTCCTTTGCTCTGTAAGTCGTGTAAGGCTTGCTGGGAGCTGAGCACGAACATCTCTCTGCAGAATGTGATTTACCACGGGGCGGGGGACAAGCCGGCCAGCGAGTACCGCTCTGTGGTGTACTACCAGCAGCGGCACCAGCGCTGGATGGAGACGGTGAAGGTCTGTGCTGGTCGCACCGAAGCCCCGGCCCCTCACCAAGCAGGGGGTCTGGACTGGCCGAGGGACTCCAGCCCTTCCCTGCTGCGCTCACGTGGGTTCTTCTCCCTCAGATTGCAGTTCCCATTGAGGACGTCCACAAGACCCACCTGCGGTTCACCTTCAGGCACCGCTCCTCCAGTGACAGTAAGCGTTGCTCTGCGCACTGCTCTGCTCCTGGTGCCGCCGGGCTGTGGTGGAGGGGCTCTGGCCGTGTGTGGGGTTCAGAGGCAGGAGCCACACAAGCAGCCCTTGTCCTGTTCTGCTGTGGGGACGCACCAGGGCTGCTGTGAGACCTGGAGGAAGCGAGCTGCTGTCCCTGGTTTGCTCTGTCCCAGCTGCCGTGCAGAGATACAGACCTCGGGACGACTCTGCCTCTGCACAGCAGCTCCTGGGCTCTGTGCTGGCACTGCCTGGGCCTCGTGGCCGTGGGCTGCAGGGAGCAGAGGGGCTGCTGTCAGCTGCTTTGCAGAGCTGAGAATCAGAGGCCATGAGATGGTGCAGCTCTGTGCACCTTCCTGTGGGCTAACGTAGGAATGGGAGCAACCCACAGCTGCAGAGCTGGGCACGAGGGCGGCCTGGCATGTCCCAGCTGCAGGGAGGGTGCCCGGGGCGGTTGGCTGACCCTATCTGCCCCGAACCCATAGGCACGCAGTCCCCACCTCCCCTCTGCTCCTCTGTTTTTGGTGTCCTCTCCCTCCCTGTCTCATACTGTTGCTGCAGCTGCGTGCATCAGTGCATCTCGTGGTGCTCTGGTGGAAGGCAGCGATGGCCTCAGCACAGCAGCCCTGCACGGCTGCACCCACCCTGCGCTGCCTCCACCTCCATCTCCGTGCCTTTTTCTCTCCCAGCTAAAGACAAAAGCGAGAAGATTTTCTCCATGGCCTTTGTGAAGCTGATGCGCCCTGATGGCACCACGCTACGTGATGGGGAGCACGACCTCATCCTGTACAAGGTAGGGCAGAGCGGCCCAGGACTGCGCCCACAGCCACGTGTGCAGGGTCCCCATGTCCTCCTGTCCTCGTGGGCCCCACCACGGCTCTCTGCACACATCATCTCTAACCCCGCTGTGCGCATCAGCGGTGCCAAGTTTTGTTTAGGAAAAGGAACTTGAATGTGTCAGCCCCAGCAGGGAGCGTCCTCACAGAGGGATTTGCTGCGTTTTACCTGATTTCACCGGGGTTTGTCGGCTTAAAACCGCCGGGTCTGTTTTTCTTCTGAGAGCACAGAGGAAATGCGAGGAGGGGAGGCTCGCTGTTGGTCAGGAGAGGCGCGGTTGAGCTGAGCCTGCCACGGCCATGGGGAGCAGTGGGGCTGCACCCCGGGCTCCTGCCCTATGCACCCCCAGCCCGTTGCAAGAGGTGATTCCCTACCTCAGCCCCCCAGCATTTAGCTGAAGTTTTCTGTGGTCTCACCGCTATTCCTGGGGGTCACCGCCACCTCTCTGGGCAGAACCAATTCCCCACACAGGTCCCTGTGGGTTGGGAACGCTCAGCTGCCATCGCCGTGCAGCCTCATCCAGCCTTCCCCATTGCTGTCTGCACCACAGAGGGTTCCTCCTCTCCGTGCTCACATCCCTGTCCTTTCCCATTTGCCATCCCGGGGCCTCAGCGCTCCTCCTGTGGAGCAGCGCCCCAGCAGCAGCCACCAGACACTGCTGCCACTGCTGCCACTGCTGCACTCCTGCCCATGTCTGCACATCAGTGCCCTGCAGCCCCCCCCTGTCCTCCCACCCATCCCCTGTGGCCCAGCCCCCCCCAGCCGTGTGCTGCCTGCCCGGAGCTCCGGCCCAGCGCTGCCCTTCTCTCTGCTCACTCATTTTGCTGATTCCTGACCTCCCACCAGCGCGCCGACAGAGAGCTGTGCTTTTCTTCCCCAGAAGAAAAATGCATTTGAGATCTGTTGTCTCATCCTTCCTCTGCACGCTATTTGGGCAGAGCACCCGAATTCGTTTGGCGCTGCTGCAGGCGCGCTCTCCTGGGCCCTGCCCTGCGCCTCGTCCCCACGCACAGCAGCCCCTCCTGCCTCCAGGGCGTCGTGGAGCAGACAAAGCCTCGCACATCTCCCTGCTGTGCGCACTTTCTGCTTTTCAAAGAGTTGCTGCTGCCCTCGCTGACCCCCGCTGCTGTCCGCAGCCTCTGAGCAGCGTTGCTGTGCTCTGTGCTGCCCTCCCCGTCCTGCAGCTTTCTGCTCCTCCCAGCAAACAGCGGGCCGGGCTGCGGGAGGCAGAAGATTTCATCTTGATCTTTGTTTGCCAGAGGAGCGTGAATTCCATCCTCACAGCTCCTCAGAGCTCTTCGTCTCATGCTGGAGGGAGATGTGTGCGTTTGAGCCCACCACCCCTCGGGCTGTGCTGCCCTTGGCCTGCAGCTGGGCGCAGGGCTTCCACACCGAGGGGAAAAGCAAACCAACACTTCTGCAATCTTTGACCTTCAGCAGAAGAGAAGTTTGCTGGGCAGGGTGGCAACCAGGGTAAAGACAAATGTTCGCTGCTGAGCTCAGAGCTCTGGGCAGCAGCGGTCCGTGGGACTCCGTTGTCCCCCTGGGCTGGTGGCACTGCTGGGCCGCGTCCTTGAGGTGGGTAATGGTGACAGCAGTGGTTCCTCAGCCTGTCCCACCTGTGCAGGGACCCTGCTGTGTGCCCAGCCTCCTGGTTCAACTTGTGCACGCAACTCTTCTGTTGCTCTCTGCTGCTCCGGCCCCGCAGCCCTCACTGCTGCCCGCTCCCTGATCTGCTGACATCTCCCCCTGCTCTCCCACCCGCGTTTTGTCCCCCATCTGCACCAGCTGGAACGCAGCCTCCTCTCCCTGCACGCAGGTCCCCGTGGAGCTCTATGAGAAGCGAGCTGCTCTGTGCACGTTAAGCTCAGAGGAGCCCTCAGAGCGCTGATTCCGGGTTGCAGCGATGCCTCAGAGCCAGGAGCTGCTGACCTCTGGCTCCCTGCCCTGGGATACACGCTCACCTGCAGCTCTGCTTGTTCCCTTGCCCCGCAGCCGCCCCACACCCGCCACGCTCCCCAGCTGCGTGCATGTCTGTGAGCCGTGCTGTGTTGCAGGGGGACAGCAGGAAGCTGGAGGACGCGGGCTCGTACCTGGGGCTGCCCTCCACCAGGGGCCCCTCGGAGCCCTGGATCCTCTCTGGGTCCTCGTTCCGCGTGGCTGGGAGCGTGGCAGGCCTGGCCGTGTCAGCCCGGGACAGCTTCCAGATCTCAACGCTCGTCTGCTCCACAAAGCTGACCCAGAACGGTGAGTGCTGGATGCGGAGCGGCGCTGGCTGTGCTGCTGGCAGTGGGCACCGACGAACGATGCGCGTGGCTGAGCTCTGTAGTGCTGGAAAAGAAGAAACCTCTTTAAGAGCAAATTCTATAGGAATGGCAGCAGGGAGCACCCCAGGCCGTTGCACCAGGTGTGGAGCAGGCGGTGCTTTGTTCCCTGAGCTCTGATGGGTCGGTGGTACCAGGGGATGGGGCGGTACGTGGCTGCACCCCACAGCCCAGCTGTGTGTCCCTATGCTGAGCACATTGTCCCTGTGCACTGACTCTGCCAGTCCTGGACACCCCCATCTGTCCCTTCCCACCTGTGCCCCACAGCAATGCTGTCCTGGGGAGGGGTCTGTCTGGCTCTGCTGCCTGTGCTGACTGTGTGTCCTCAGGGGCAGGGAGCAGGACCAGGCCTGCTCTCCTTCCCGAAGAGATGGAATAAATACAGCTTGCACGCCCCTATCCGCAGGGGCTGGTTAGGAAGGGGGCTGCTGTTATCCCCTTGTTACGAGGGAGCAGAGCTGCAGAGTGATTTACAGCCAGGACAGGGGGAGTGCTGGAGCCCTGGGGGTGGCTGGGCTGCGTGCAGCAGGAAGCTCACTGCTGTCACCAGCGGCTGTGGGGATGCTGCGGAGCCAAGAGCGCGGGGAAAGCAGAAGTGCTGAGCGCTGACGTCCTGCTCTGACATCACCAGTGCTCCCGAGGGAAATGGCAATCCCCGAGCTGCTGCGGTGTCCCGGGCTCCCAAGGCTCTGGGGCTGCTGTCCCCCAGATGGGCAGCGCAGACGGTGGCCGCATCTCGCCCTGTGGCTGCCATCCCTGCCACGTGGCACCGCTCGCTGCTGCTCTGTGTGTGCTGAAGGCTCAGGGCTGCCACTCAGCATTGCTCGCTTTGTTTTTATCAAGGTTGTCTTTTGGCTTAGCGCTCTCCTGGGTTAGCAGTGGGTTGTTTTTCCAAGGCAGGGCGGTGTGAGCAGAGAGCTGCAGGCTGCAGGTAGCTGCACGCACCGTGCTGAGCTCAGCCCTGCCGGCAGCCGCAGGCAGCGAGCAGCTTCTTGGCCTGCACCAAGCCCTGCAGATGGTAATTAATCTGCTCACACCCCTGAGGGAGCAGAGCTGCTGCCTTCAGTTTAGGAGCTGGAAGGAGCTGGTGAGTGCTGCTGCTGAATGCTGTGCTGAAATCACGATGGGAATTGGGACGCCGTGTTTTGAAGTGCGATCTGTTGCTGTGTAGTTGGAGCTTTCAGCCCCGAGGTCCTTTGCTCGGTGCACTGAAGTCAGGCCCTCTGAGCGCAGACACGTCAGCGTTTAGAGAGGATTTCTGATTCGTACAAAATGGTTTGGGACGCAGCAGCACAGATCGGTGCGGGCAGCCGTGACTGAGGGCTGGCATGGATGCAAACGGCTCCACGTGTGCATGTGAAGCAAACAGAGCCCAGCTGGCAGCGCAGGGTGCCCGCCCTGACGGCTCAGAGCCAGCTGTGCCCTCAGCAGGGCTCACCTCGGGGGCTGTGCAGTGTGTGTGCAGCTGAGGAGCAGGCAGGGCTGTGCTGTGCCCCGTGATGGTGCCAGTGCTCTGCGCCGGGTCACTGCAGGTGTCAGCAGCAGGAGCGGCCGCCCGTCCCTCCCCAGGGGACACAGGCACACAGACGTGGGTTAAAGCAGACACGGCAGCAGCTGGGCTCTGCGTGCACTCGGTCCATGCGGAGGAGCTGCACCGCTGCTTTGCTCCCCCACCGCAGTGCCTCCTGTGCAGGGCCGGTGGCTGGGAGCGCTCAGCTGTGCGTGTGCTGCACGCAGTGACACAGCTGGGACACCGCAGCGGGGCTCCCAGTGCTCGGGGTGCTCAGCACAGCACAGCACACGGTGACTCAGTGCTGCTGCGCCGATTGGGTTTGGGACCGGTGTGGCTCAGTGCAAGTGGGGTTTGGGGCTGCCGCAGTTCAGCTCATTCTCTTCCTGCAGCGCAAGTGCAGCCCCTGTAGCGCTCAGCCTTCAGTCAGTGGAGTGTGATGTTTCCGTGGGAGTGAAAGCAGGAGGTTTCTGTGCTGAGCAGCCCCTGCACTCAGAGCTGCACGCTGCACATGTGGCAGCTGCAGCCGTGCTTCGCCACTGCAGCGCACGGAGCTGCAACGGTGCTGCTGGCCCTGTGGGCTGCGTGGTGTTGGATTGGTGCTTTGCATATCTGCAGCACCAGGGCTGAGGGCTTGCATGAAATGTGCCCACAGCCCCACTGCGGGTCTGGACCAACCCCCCTCATAGAGAGGAGCGGGAGGCAGCCGCACACTTCCCCTTTTGCTCTGGGTTCTTGTTGTGCAGAAGTTGGGTGCAGGCTGCAAGTTCTGGAAGGGCTGTGGGGCCCCCAGCCATCCTGTGTCTGAGCCTGGGGGGGGCAAGGTGTCCCAAAGGGGTGCTGGCAAAGGTGGCCCAGCTGCAGAGCACAAAAGGGGCAGGGTTAGGGCTGGCACTAGGGTTAGGATTAGGGCTGATGTTTGGATTAGAGATAGGGCTAGGGGTCGGGGTAGGATGAGCAGGGTGGCTGCTCCGTCCCCCTGCATCCTTCGGCACAGCGCACGGTGTTTGGTGCAGGCACAGCTGCCCTCCCCCCCCCGCAGCTCTCCATGTCCTTGGGGTGCAGGAGGAGCTGCATCTCACCCCTTGCAGGGCGCTGCCTGGGGCAGGATGGTGCCCGGGGTCCCTGATGTGGAGCCTGGCTGTGCACAAAGCCTGTGCTGATCTTTCCTACCTCCCCGCAGTGAACTTGCTGGGGCTGCTGAAGTGGCGGGCCAAGCCCAGCCTGCTGGCGGGGAACCTGCAGAAGCTGATGCATGTGGATGGAGGGGAGGTCATCAAGGTAGGAGAGGGGCTGCTGCCTCACAGTGCAGCTGGCAGGTCCTGGAAATGGGCCGGATGCCTCCGAAGGAGAAAAGCTGTGAAGGGACAGCAGCGGCTCTGTGCTGGAGGTCCCTCCTTCTCACAGCGCCGGCAGTGCTGGAGCTCTCACTGCCGTCTCCTCCCCGCAGTTCCTCCAGGACACGTTGGATGCTTTGTTCTCCATCATGATGGAGAATGCGGACACTGACGTCTACGACACGCTCATCTTTGATGCCCTGGTAAGCAGCATCCGTTTCCCGGCCGAGCTTTCAGCACAGGACCCAACCAACCACCGGCGCGCTGCCCACCTTGCGCCCGGGTCCCTCCCCGCGTCTGCGCTGGCGCCTGGCAATGCCCCGTGCTGAGCCACGCGGCCTCTCCGCAGGTGTTCATCGTGGGGCTGGTCGCCGACAGGAAGTTCCAGCACTTCAATGCCGTCCTGGAGGCGTACATCCGCCGGCACTTCAGTGCCACGCTCGCCTACAAGTGCGCGTGGAGCACCGGGGCCGCGGCAGGGACGGGGCGGCAGGAGCCGCAGCGGGGCTCAGCACCGGGCGGTGCGGTGAGGAAGCGCCGCGCTCTCCTGACGAGTCCCCATCCCGCAGGAAGCTGATCGGGGTGCTGACCCAGTACGTGGAGCAGGCGAGCCGCGGGGAGCCCTGCGAGCCCCTCCTGCGCACCTTCAAGGCCCTGGAGTACATCTTCAAGTTCATCGTCCGCTCCCGGCACCTCTTTGCCCAGTAAGTGCCACGTGTGTGGGAACGGCGCTGGGAGGAGCCGGGAGGGTCCCGCGGGGTCTCCGTGCGCTGTGGGTGCACGGCAGGAGCCGGGGAGGCTGAGGGTGGAACGCACGGCTCCGGGTGCTGCCGTGTCCGACTGGCCTCGGCTGCGCGCCGCAGCGCCGCGTCTCCTCCCGCGGAGCTTTCGCCCGTTCT